>NW_010321348.1:0-1451 GCF_000700745.2 Antrostomus carolinensis
GCTCATTGGCCCAGCCTGGGCTGTGGGGTCTCTGCCTTGGAACCAGTGGAGCTTTTCGCTCTCACATGGTGGCCTTTCCCTCACTACCAAAAAAATGCCCCTCCCCCCCCCCCACAAACCCAACACAACTATAGGCTGCCTGATAAGGACAAGGAGGTTGATGAGGCCTTTGCCAGGTAGCTGAAAGTAGCCTCAAGATCGCAGGCCCTGCTTCTCATAGGGGACTTCAGTCACTCTGATATTTGTTGGAAAAGCAATACGGCCAGGCATACACAGTCCAAGAGATTCCTGCAGTGTGTAGACGATAACTTTCTGACACAAGGTGGTGGAAGAGCCAACGAGGAGAGGTATGGTTCTGGACCTTGTTCTTATCCACAAGGAACGGCTCTTTGGGGGCAGGTTGGGTTGCAGAGACCATGAGATAGTGGAGTTCAGGATCTTGTGTGGAAAATGCAAGCCATTAAGTAGAGTTGCAACTTAGGACTTCAGGAGAGCCAACTTTGACCTTTTCAAGGACCTACTTAGGGGTATCCCAGGGGCTAGAGCATTGGAATGTAAGGGAGCCCAAAGAGTTGGTTAACGTTCAAGTACCACTTCCTCCAAGCCCAAGACTGGTGCATCCCTAAGAGAAAGAAATCAGGCAAGAGTGGCAGGAAACTGCATGGATGAGCAAGGAGCTCATGGGAAAACTCAAAGGGAAGAGGAAGGTCTATGAAATGTGGAAAAAGGATCTAGCCATCTGGGAGGAACACAGGAATGTGGTCAGGGCCTGCAGGGATGCGACTAGGAAGACTAAGGTCCACTTGGAAATAATTCTGAGGACAACAAAAAAAGGCTTTTTAAAGTATGTTAATAGCAAGAGGAAGACTAGGGAAAATGTGGGCCCGCTGTTGAATGAGGTGGGTGCCCTGGTAACAGGGGATGCTGAGAAGGCAGAGATACTGAATGCCTTCTTTGCTTCAGTCTTTGCAGCTAGAACTGCCTGTCGGGAACCCCAGATGCTAGAGGTAAGAGAGAAAGTCTGGAGAAAGGAAGACCTACCCTTGATTGAGGAGGAACTGATCAGGGATAGTCTAAACAAAATCATTTAACACAAATCCATGGGCCCCGATGGGATGCGTCCGTGAGTGCTGAAGGAGCTGGAGGAAATGATTGCTAAAACACTCTCTATCATATTTGAAAGTTCTTGGAGAATGGGAGAGGTGCCTGAAGACTGGAGGATAGCCAGTGTCACTCTAGTCTTCAAAAAGGGTGAGAAGGAGGATCCAGGCAACTACAGGCCAGTCAGCCTCACCTCCATCCCTGGGAAGTTGATGGAAAAACTTATTCTTGATACCATCTCTAACCACTTGAAAGAAAATGAGGTTATTAGGAGTAGTCAACATGGATTCCCTACGGGGATGCTTGACCCATTTGGAAACCTTCTGTGGTGTCATCACCAGCTGGGTAGA
>NW_010321349.1:0-10857 GCF_000700745.2 Antrostomus carolinensis
TGGAGGCCTGTATCTAGTGGAGTCCCTCAGGAGTCGATACTGGAACCAGTACTATTCAATATATTCATAAATGACCTGGATGAGGGAACAGAGTGCACTGTCAGCAGGTTTGCTAACAATACAAAGCTGGGAGGAGTGGCTGACACACCAGAAGGCTGTGCTGCCATCCAGCGAGACCTGGACAGGCTGGAGAGCTGGCTGGGGAGAAATTTAATGAAATATAACAAGGGCAAGTCTAGAGCCTTACCATATACCAGTATAGGTTGGGAACAGACCTGTTGGAGAGCAGTGTAGGGGAAATGGACCTGGGGGTCCTGGTGGATAGCAGGATGACCATGAGCCAGCACTGTGACCTCGTGGCCAGGAAGGCCAATGGCATCCTGGGGCGATTGGAAGGGGGGTGGTTAGTAGGCCGGGAGAGGTTCTCCTCCCCCTCTACTCTGCCCTGATGAGGCCATAACTGGAATATTGTGTCCAGTTCTGGGCCCCTAAGTTCAAGAAGGACAGGGAACTGCTTGAGAGAGTCCAGCGCAGAGCCATAAAGGAGATTAAGGGAGTGGAGCATCTTCCTTATGAGGAAAGGCTGAGGGAGCTGAGTCTCTAGTTTGGAGGAGACTGAGGGGTGACCTCCACATCATTAATGTTTATAAATATGTAAAGGGTGAATGTCATGAGGATGGAGCCAGGCTCTTCTCAGTGATGTCCAGCAGTAGGACAGGCGGCAGTGGCTGCAAGCTGGAGCATAGAAGGTGCCATGTAAACATAAAAAAACTTTTTCACTGTGAGAGTGATGGAGCACTGGAACAGGCTGCCCAGGGAGGTTGTGGAGTCTTCTTCTCTGGAGACATTCAAAACTTGCCTGGATGCGTTCCTGTGTGACCTACTGTAGGTGATCCTGCTCTGGCAGCAGGGTTGGACTAGAATATATTTCTAGGTCCCTTCCAATCTCTAACATTCTGTGATTCTATGTGATTCTGTGATTATGGAAGATAATAAACCACTCCATAGTTATGCAGAGATATACACACATACACACACACACTTGTATAAATGCAGGTAAATATTACACCTGTTCTGTAGGCTACTTATATATACTTGTATTGCACTGGAAGCAAAAATACTTTTTTTTTTCTTGTACACAGAAGGTAAGATGAAGATCAACATCCACAGAAATACTTACTTAATTTTCTGTTTTATAAGGGAAAATTCTTGACAGGCTGACTTCTATAGTAACAGGGTCTATGTTAGTGAGTGTTACATATTTTACATACTTATATCTTGACTGTCTAGCTGCTTCTGATGCAGCGTGCTCATAGTCGTAGCTGACTTTTGATATGATTCAACACCCTAGAATAAGCTTTGATGATTAAAACTGTGTAACACAGTAGACTGTTTACTCCCATGTGAACACAACAAAATATTAATTAACTTTGAATTTTTCACAGGCAACAAAAGAAAAACCTCAGTTCCAAATGTTCTCAAGAAAGAGTCTTCACTTTTCAACATGCTGATCATTTAAAAAATGTGTGAGTAATTTAGTAGTTTAAGTCCTGTGGTCTTTTGGAAACAAAGGATGCAACTAAATGAGCTCCAAGGAATCTGTTTGCGGGAGTTTAAAATATCCCCACCTTGTCACTTAATCTGTCACCTTGAAAGGTGACACAAGAAAGTATGCTGTTCTCTAGCCTGTTTATCATAGTATTCACTACCTCAGCCTAAACCCACTACCAGTACAAAGTTCAGTACTAGACTTTGCACTGCAACAGGCACATCATGTACGCTTACCTTATGATGTTGACTGCTACTGGGGCAGGATGGCAGCAACCAGCAGCCAGGAGACAGTCACACCCTGAACCACTTCCAGCAGAGTCTTTGGAGTATGTCTGACTGTGCCCTTAGGTTTCTCCATCACAATATTTTTTTATTATGGAATACCATCCACTCTGTGTCATCATATTTCTACGCAAGAGAGTTCAAATCTGTTTTATTTTTCTTTATTGGGAAATCATTCTGTGCTTTTGAGCACACATGTTACTCAACTCCATACTTTACATCCCCTTTGGTGTGGAGGAACAGGGCTCCACACACTGTTTCAGAGGGGTCTACACCATGGTCTTTGTCATACAGTGGAAGAACAAAGTTGTCTGCTCCATTCTCCATGTATGAGCACTGAACTGATACTTTTCTTTCTCTCAAGATCTCATTCCTGAATGGGAATAGTCAACTCAAAGGTTAAGGTTTTATAAATAAAGTTAGGGTTGTTATTTTTCTATGCGTGTCACTTTACATTTACCTATATTTAATTTTTTGCTGCAATTTATTTCTTCATCACTCAGTATTGTGAGACTTTGTTTATTTGTTTGTTTTTCAGACAGCTTTGCTACCATAAAAAATTGAGCATCATCAGCCAACTTTGTCACCTCACTGCTTACCTGCTCTTCCCTGAATTATCTGTGAAATCCATGCCCAGGCATGTGCTGTTCAGGCCCAAGCATATATTACTGTGGCACTCTGTGCATAAACTCTTTCAGTATGAAAAATGACCTTTTATTCCTGTCCTTTGCTTCCTAACATTTAACCAGCTTTTTATCTGTGTGAAGATCTTCCTTCTTATCTTATGGTAGCTGTGTTTCCTTAGAAGCTTTTGGTGAAGACACAGTTACAATCGGAGCATGCCAATTAAATAATACACTCTAGAAAAAGAAATTTATTTAAACATGTGTTAACCAAATTAAATGAAACTTCAGAAAAGCCTTATTTTGAATTATGTCTTATTAGCCAACAGAAAAATCATAGTGCCCTACACCAGATATTTAGAGCATATTAACACATAATGACTAATGTACATGAATACCCATTTTTTTCATTGAGTCTAGACAAAACCTTTTTTGGAAATGCTATGCTGGAATACTAGTCACAGCAAGCTCACTATTAATTTGGGATGTGTCCCATAGGCTGGAGTATGTTCATCCTGAACGCTTACACTTTTGTCATTTCCAGTGAATGACACCTTTCTGATTCAGAGTTTTGTAATTGTTAGGCTGACTAGAAAGAGGTGCAGGCTTGTCTTTTGCATCACCAGCTGATTATAGAATATGAAACATGTGAAGTTATTTTGGTTTATTATTTCTTCACTTGCCAACATGACTTTGGTACAACTAATAAAATAAAAAAATATTTATCTCTGTTCTTTACTATGAACTAAAAATTTAAACAACACTTTTTAATATAAAATGAAAAAGTTATTATTCCTTAGCCGAGCTGGCATATACCAACTTGTCTTCCTGCTTCTAGTTTTAATCGAAAGGAAAAGGGATATATTGCTTTCACAATAACTTGATTACCTTATGAGCCAGGTCCATCCTCTAATTTGTGTAATAACTGCCCTGTAAATGGTTGTAGTGTTTATTTGTCTAGATGCAATTAAATTTTGGTGCCTTACATTAGTAGTCATGCCAAATCAAGCTACTAATGAAAATCCAATACTTTGAAATGATAAAGGCTGTGAAAAACCCTGAAAACACAAACACCTTTGAGTGTAAAAATGTGCTACTCTAAGGAGTATCTTACTTGGGTGTTTTAAATGCTCCTATCAGACTCCTCCTACCAAAACCTCCCTAAATCCCCCCTTTAGATCCATAAAACTTATATTAATTAAATTGGCTTTACTAAGTAATCTCTAATCACTCAGTGTCAGTGAAATTTCACAGGCCGTAGTTATAATTCTCTTCCTATGACTCCAACAATCTGTGAATTTCTGTGTTTTCCAGCAGATTTAATTTCTGTGACTAAAGGCAAAGTAGCTCATGAGTTTCATGTCACATTGTTTTAGTATCCAAGCAATTGTGATATAGAGTTCAATTTTTCTGTAACTTTGCTGTCAGTAAGATAAAACATCAGAGTGGTCTACACTGATGAACCATAACCTAACAATTTCTTCTGGTTGAGCTGATTTGCATTCAGAAGTACCAAGGACCACAGGTTTCTGCTTAAAAACTTGGGGTTCTCATAACTGTAAACTTCCATGCTATTTCAGATAATGAACAAGGTATTTAAATAATGTACAGTGGCTGAATTTGCCTTTCTGTGAGATCCATGTTTAGAAGATTCTCAGGCAATGCTTATGTTTTTACTGCAATCTGAAAAGTTATATTGGGTCTGCTGCTTTGGATGAAAGAGATCATTATATCACCCTCAAATCAAGCTTGTATTTTAGGTAAATATTTTTGGTCTTTCTCCATGGTTGGAAACATAAAATGCTGGATATCCAGTGGGTCACGTGGCCACAAAACCCTCACTATTCACAAAGATAAAAAGTAGGTCTAGACCTTTCACTGTGACAATTATGATCTGATGAAAGGATCATACAGTTTTCACACGTAATGGGACAGAATTACTTTTAAAAAGGAGATTCAAAGATATTATAGAGGCCTTCAAACCCTCCATAGACCACTAGCAATCCACCAGAGTCAACTGTTATTCTCATTTCCAGCTAAGAGAAACAAAACAGATGGGAAGAGATGAAGAACAAAAGCAGAAATGCAAGTGTTTTGTTTTTCAGAAAGGGAATAACATTTATCACACTCAATACAGTACAAATGCATAAATACTTTCCTAGCATTAATTTTCTGTGTAAGCAACCACTGTCATTGCCACATGGGTATTATCTGAGTGTGCATAATAGAGAAGGCAGCTCACATAGTTCTGAAGGGGAGGGGGCCTGGTTACCAGCTCTTTTACCAAGAGATTATCCACGTTAATAAATGTTTTAGCACCCCTCCCAATGGAATTTGAAGAGAATTTTTAATATCAGTAATTTTCCAGACAGAATCCTAGTGGCTAACTATGCCCAGTTTGGGGTAATAAAAATTTAATTTCCTTAAATTCTTTTGTGCCCAATTTTCCTTCCTTTATATTGAGAAAAACTAAATAATACTTACGCAAAAGCATTCTATCATTTCAGACATAAGAGTTGCATAGTTCAAACATCAAATAGCAAATGCTATTTAGCAATGGGGAAACCAGTCTAAACAAGTTAATGGAATCTTTTTGCAGTCTGTGACAGAGTGATCAATGGTGAGGATGTGGCATATAAAACTATTTGTTAAAAAATGCAGCATGCTGGGATTTTGTGTGGGATAGCACGTAAGCTGCAAATATCAACTGTAACCTCTTGTCAGGCTACAGGGCACACTTCCCATTGGGACTTCTGTATTCGGTTGCCAACCACTCAGACTTTCATATTATAATACTACCCTGTATCTAAGGCATAGTCCATTTAGCAGACTCTAACATTCTTCAGTTTATTTCAATTGCACTTAGTAGCTGTACAAAGCCACTGAGGCACAAATCAAAGGAGAAAAACATAGATCCTGCAGAGTGTGAAAACTAATGCCTTCTGTCTTGGATTTTTCAAAACCACTGATAATTCCAAATTACTTTGTGTCCATAAGTGTCTCTGTTTGGACACTCTGAAGCAGCAGTAGCCTGGGTCATAAGACCCTTCTGAACATCAGCTGAAGCTTTTTTTCTCCAAGATTCACATGATAAACTTCTGATTTCATTTTACAGAAGCTGTGACTTTTGGTGGCCTGTGAAACTTTTGATGTTGAGGGCTTTAAGACTAAGGTTTTTTTGGTGTGTGGGATGTTTTGTTAATTTTGTAAACTGAGTTGAAGATTATTTATGAAATGAAACATATCACCAATCTTCTGGAGGATGTCAATCAATGTTATCTTTTCTCTGTCTCAGTGAGATGCTGCTACTGGATTCTAGAGTCTCTTGTTCTGGAGCCCAGCTGGTTCATGGGTCTGTCTACTTTGTAAGGAAGCATGGGACCACTGACCCTGGTGGCTTGGGATCTCCAACAGCATGCTGCACATTTTGAGAAGAGGGCTCTTCAAATGGCTTCTCAAGGAAGATCGCTCATGTACTAATGGAGCAGATACTATCATCTTTAGTCAGGATGGAGGATTCTGAACCTGAATATAACTGAAGAGAATGAAAACCATGTGGACTCCTATTGCAAATTGCCTAGAAGCATTTTTAAGAGCCTTTGTTTGTCCTCAGGGACATCTAACTGAGAGCAAACGAAGTCCCCTTGGATAGAACAGGGCTATTTGAAAGAAGGAAAAGGCTGAAAGCAAAATTTTCAACCAGTTATGAAAAGTAAATCCTTCCTTCATGCAGTAAAGTTTCTACAGTTGCTTCCATTATCTATTTGCCAGCTCAGACACACTCTCTTCTGAAGTTTAACTTCATCATGGTCTCTAAGTCTCGCTTCAATAGCAGCATTTTCCAAATGTTCTGATTTTACTATGTCTATTCCCCCATCTATTTCTCTTTTGTAGTACCACTGGTACAGAGTAGGCCACAGAAACACTCTGAAGCTTGTCTGTTCAATAACAATCAACCACTCGCTTCTGGCAACCTGGATTTCCTAGCACAAAATGCCATGTCAACACTGAATAAACTATTATTGACTGAAGTCTTCAAAGGATTAATATCATAGACAGTCATCAAACAAGCACTTCACTGCCATCCTGCAATTATTAAAGTTTCCACTGCTATAAAATCTTTAGCACCCCAACTAACTGTCACTGAGGCTCCAAAACTGACTGTCCAAAATACATTTTTTTGTCTTTTTTGTTGTTTTTTTTTTTAACATTAACCCAGTGAGTCCTGAATCTTCATTTTTGCTTTTCGTTGGTTCTGCAGAGTAATAATGTTTCTAATAATATTTTTACATGAGCAAAAACTACATGATGAAGACAGTAAAAAATAGTAAAAGGCTGTTTTCACTTATATAGCTTATTTTCTATATTTTTTTTCCTAAGAGGGGCAGAATAACCTCTACATACAAAAGAAGTATAAGGAAAGAGAACTATAAAGGTCCAGTATAGCTTTACTGGAATGTGCATAATCAAAAATATAAAGGGAATTTTTGCAAAGTGCTTAAAGGAAGGTTAGTGCTGTCAGAAAGTAGATGGTCTCTCAGTTGTTTGCCTTGCTCTTCATCAGAGAAACAGAGCTTTCTACATTTCAACATGTAAATAAGCAGATTGCCACTGAAATAATTGATTGATATTATAATTTTCTTCTTTAACCAGATGACTCTAGAAGATGTGGAGTTCTTTGAGTCCTGGTTGAGACAAAAAGATTTTATACAGAGCTCCTATGTCAAACTTACAGCTTTATATCCTGTCATGACCATAGCATCTCTCATAGTCAAAGGGGATGCATGATTTGTGATTAGAATTTCAGGAGCCATCATTTAATCTTCCCTGTTTCTGCCTTTCATCATGGTACCTAAAGGCAGACTGTACAAATTACTTCCTTTGCCATACCATTTTTGGACTATAATATATCACACAGTCTGAAGTACAACAACATTCTTTCAGTCATTACTCATCTCATTCATGTGGTTCATTTTAGGTGAGTTTGACTGCATCGATGGTCTGTATGGCTGGAATGTAAACAAGGAAGTCTTGGAGTGTTAGGCAGAGGAAGGTGAAGAAGCAAGCTCCAGAGATTGTACTGCATAATATGGAACAGCCCTGATATGATTTTAATTAGAGTACATGCCATAGGACCATTTACTCACAAAAAATATTCAAGAACTTGTGGGCTAGAAACCTCTGTTTAGAGGAAACTTCTCTGCCCTAGGCTACTTCAAGATGTCACTACATTAGCTAGATTTAAATATGTGTGTCTCATTCCAGATTGAGTGCCCTCGAGTCTTTCTGGCGTAATAGTCACTTTCTACTCAACTCCTGTCACTAATCAACACAGAAGCTGCTGCAGAGCAGGGCTTATTTAGGGAGAACAGATTTAGTAAAGTGGAATCAGAGCAGCTTGGTTTCAAATTCAATCTCTTTTGCTAGCTCTTGAGGCTACAGCTTGCTGCCTACTTCTGACCTTCTAAAAGCAAGTTTGTTGGGGCCTTAGTTATTCTGAGAGAGCTCGAGCCTTAGCATAACAGAAACAAGTGGAAAGCAAGAAATAGCAAGTAGAATAACAAAAGCAAGCGGAAAGCAAGAGATAGTAAGTAGAATAACAAGAAGAGTGATGTGTAAATATGACTTAAGGCTTAACCTATCATATAATTGCACGATGTACAAGCTTAACCAATTATATAGTTGCTCTATGCATGTGTACAGCAGTAATCTACCAATTGGATTATACCCTTTGTCTCAAGACAGTATATAAGACGCAGCCTTAGTGTAATAAAGTTGGATTTTAACTTACATCTCATAGATGCGACCGTGTTCATTTCTCGCTCGCCTGAAAGCCCGTGGCACAAGTTCCTCCTGTAAATGAGGTTAACACTTCTTAATTCGGTAGAGCATTGAGCTGAGGAGATGAGACATTAAATAATGTTTCATAAGGGATATGGAAGGACTTCAAGTTTCCTACCACTACATAAATTACAATTATTTATGTCACATATAGAAGTTCCAGTCAAGAGTTGTCCCAGTTGTCCTATTACTTCTGGCCTATCAGAAATGTGTAACAATATGCAGTTTTCTATCTGAAGACCTGAGTGAGATGGGACAAGTTACCAGCAGGCTTCTTTTACAGATAAACTAACTCAGGATCAAGTGACTTGACCAAAATCACTCAAGAAAAGAGACTACTTTCCCTCTCCTCCAGGACCATAACCAAAAAATTGTTTTACTTCTCTAAAACAGCAGCAACTCCAATGAACTTAGTGAGAAAGAACATTGTAAAGGGAATCATCCATTATGCTGCCAGGGTTTATAAAATGATTACTTTGAAAATAGCAGGCCAGGGAAATGTTTTATTTCTCAAACCTTTAACTAACTTGATACTTCTGAAAAACTTCCAAATAAGGTTTTCTTATCCATATCCCACAAATGAAGGTCTAGATTACCAGGAGGAAAAGCACTTCTGGTGGAACAGGTCTTTACAAACAGAGATCCTAGACAGAGGAATAACTAACAGTGAGTACAGAGGATCTGTGGAGCAGATATCATCTTCCATGCAAACTAATTAAAAGATTGTTTGGAAGGTAGGTTAGTATATAAACTTTAAAACAAGGTCTTATAATTATTAGGGATGTGACTTCTGCAAAGCACACTCAGAGAATTTTAAAAACAGAACACAGTGATGATACATGGCTATATCCCCTTGTCCCTCATATATCCATGTAAACAAAAAGCAGCTCTTTGAAGTTCACAGAGGCCATGTTGTTCTGCAACTTATGAGAGCAGGATACATACCTGCTATGGCTGTATGCATAACCAACAGTAGCATTTGAAAGCAATAACAGTGAAGTAAAAAATACAGCCATCAAACACTCTATTATTAAAAGATACACATCTGTGATGAAATGTATTCTCTAGTTCTGGTCTAAGTGTTACAGCATTGCTCTTTGAAAAAAAAAAGAAACTGGAAGAAACTGAAAAAGTGACACATGCCGCTTGCCTCGCTGAATGTTATTTTAATACTAATGTGGAAATTTTGCTTTGTGCACAAACACTTTTCTTTAGGGTGGATTAAAAAAACCAAAAAAACCTCAAAGAATTCCGTATCTATTTCACTGGTGATGACAAGTATGTTAATTGCTTGCAGATAACATCTGCTGTAGCGAAATCAAGATGTAGGCTCTCCCTGGACTGCTAGTGCTACACTTTGCATTTTGTCTAGAAGGTCTACTGCTCTTTGCTGAAGTTTGAAGGCAGATGAAGTGCCTTTGAATTTTTTGAGAATCTTCCAGTAACTGAAACCAAATCTGCCAGGAGTCCTGGGTCATCGCAATGTCTCTCTTTGAGCACAGGACTTACCTTTGAAGCTCAGAGACTTTCACTGACCATGACGCCAAAGTGTGCTCTGGCTGAAACAAGTTCATGGTGATCTGCCAACAGCCCTGTATGAGAGAGCCTCTGATTCCTTTCTGTTTACAGTAGAAGGTGAAGGGCCTCTCCTGCGAGAAAAACGTGAGCCTGGTAAATATAATGTCAGATCTAAGGAGCCCTTATCCTCTACAGACCACATTTACTGTTTTACAGTGTGCATATGTAGACCCTGCCATGAAGCTACTTACCAGATGTGCCTATTGAGTCTGTCAAACACAGTGTTGAAGAAGCAGCTCCAGACTGTTACCATTCCCTACTTCCTACTGTGCATTTGCATGTGTTCTTCAGTCAACTTGAAGCTTTCCTAAAATGCTTGAATCTAATTAGCTCTCCAACATGAGGAAAAATTCCTGGTAATCTGTTATTGCAATAGCATTTATGAGGGAGCAAGGGACAAACAACTCCCACTCATCTTTAAGAGAAAACCGTTCTTAAAATCCTAAAGACACAATGAATAGCAAGGAGAGGTCAATATGCATTGCACACTTAATAGAGCTTGTTCTTTGCCAGCCAGGTTCCCACCAAGAATAAAGTTCAGCCATATACTGAGGTATGTTGCCAAGAGTTGTGCTGTCTGGGGGAAAAAAAGGCATTTTTTGGTTTTATTGAACTGTTTTCCAAGCTCTTCTCCTGTGTAGGGATAATCGACTGCACAAATATAAAACACAAAAAACCTACAAAGTAGTTGAATTGCAAAACAGGAGTTTATAGTGGACTATATACATGGTGTATCTATGGAGATAAATCTATATCAAATCTATGAGAGATGATTAGTGAACATAAGTTAATGATGTTTCTCTATTGTGGCAAAAGGTAATTCTGTTACTAGGCTGTATAAAGAAAGGTAATGCCTATAAACAAGAGGCTACAGTTCTGCTCTGTGAACTGCTGGCAAGGATGTAGTGGAAGTAAATGCATTCAGCTTGTGGAGCCTAATTAAAGTTGTGGATTGACTAGAAAGAGTCCTGAGAACAGCAGC
>NW_010321349.1:10878-16026 GCF_000700745.2 Antrostomus carolinensis
TATTAAAGGAATCAGAGTTATATACTCCAGAGAAAAAACTACCAGGCGAAACATGATGATGATTCAAATACATACAGAACAGGTATGAAGAGAGAGGTAATATACCATTCTCCATGTCCAGTAAGGAGAAGTAAAAGGGCTTCAAGTTAAACTCACAGCAAGGGAGATTTCAGTCCAAAACCAGAGAAAACTCTAGCAGGAGCAACTGTGAAGCCCTGAAACAAATTGATGTGAAAGACTGTGAAATCTTTATCACTGTCTGTTTTTAAGAATAGTCTGAGCATACTCTTTCTGGCAATGCAGCTCCTCCTGCAACAGGTTAAAGAGATGGTTTAAAAGGGTTTTCAAAGGTATTGGCAGACTTTTAGTATAACTTGACAAACCAAGAGCCATCCAAGGGAAATGCTGCTGAACGGCGTGGTCTCTCCTCATTAAATCAGTATAGAAACAGCAACACCATCTCTCTATTTGAAGTTGTGTCAACCAAAGTTTTGAGGTGGTTCTGACTACACCTTTTCCTCAAAACAAGGACACCAAGGGGATTTTTAAACTCTAAAACTACATTTTATTTGACTATATAATGAAACAAAGTTGCTTTCTGAACAGCAAAAATTTCAGTCTGCTGGGAATGACAAAATAAAAGCCAAATAAATCTCTCCCTCTTGCCTACTGTGCCATTTCGGAGGGGGGTGGGGGTGGATCCTTTCCCCTAGTCTTTTCACAGCTCAGGAATGTTTAGCAGCTTCCTGGGATGCAATAAATTACACGCGTTCCCTCTGTGTCTCTAGATAAAGTCAATCTCCTTCCCTCACGACTGAGACAAGGCTGTGTGTATGCTTGGTGCTCCTCTGAGGACTGGTCCAGTGTCTCCCCATGCTGCTGGCCTCCAGCCACCCCTGTGCTCCTCATCCCAACCCTGTGTACCCAGCCTTTTCCCCAGGCACAGCTTGGGTCGATTTGTCCCCAGGGAGGTCTGTTGTCCCACCCAACAGGGCTCCCACCTGAACCCCAACAGTGACCACCAGAACAAGGGAGCAGGCAGCTTTCCTCCCTGCTGTCAGGTACAGCTCTTTCAAGGAGCACAGTACCTCACATACGGTAAAGGAATGAAACAGCTCCCACCTGTCATGGCAAGATAAACCTCTTGGCATCACATCCACTCTCAACAACAACAAAAAAGGATTTCTGCTGTAATTTACTCCTTGCTTTGTTTTCACACTATTTTTCTTTTTGAGTTTTCTCTAAAGAGAAGCTGGAAAATTTCCCCGCACTGATCTGCTCTTAGAAGGGACAGAGCTAACGTTTCACAATAATCCCAAATTTGCCAAATACTACAGAGCAGGGATTATGGAGAGGTGGGACAGCAACTGGATCAGTATTTCGGTCCAGTGAGAAACTTTGCATTAAGCAATGTGATGTGACAAGGTTCCCTTATCTGCAGAAGCCCTCCACTTCTCCTCTGCAAGCACTGTTTAAAAGCCTTTTCATGGACAACTGAAGACCTCAGGTCTCAATAGTACAGGGGATCTCAGATACAGTTGGAAAATAAAAAGAAAAACAATCAAAAAAACCAAATCAAGGGTCAAATTAAAATAAAATGAAGGTCAGTAGATTAATCAGAGAGAGATTTCAGAGCTGGTTACACAGTTTACCAGCAAGGTTTATCAGCACAGATCACTGAATTAAAGAAAATGGTGAGGGTTTTTTCAGAAAAGGGCAATACAAACCATTTCTTGTTCAAGAATGCAGCTCTGGAATTTCTTAGGTGGTTTTGGTACAAGACATATTTGCTATTACTGCTAACTCTGCAAGAGCTTAATAAAATGAAAATTTCCAGTCTTTACGCAGTGGAATGGAGGGTTTAATTTTATTTTATTCATTATAATGCAGTAGAGTTTCATTTCATTTCATTTCATTTCATTTCATTTCATTTCATTTCATTTCATTTCATTTCATATATTTTAAGGCAATTTCCTAGACTGAATGCCTAAAATTAGGCTTTTCAGTTTATAGAAAAAAATCTACTTGATTTTGTAGAACTGCTTAGCACCCAGCAGTACCAACTGAGGGCGTTTAGTATCTGTTGGATGCACAATATTTACTTGCCTAAACCTCTGGCAACTTAGAGCCTAAATCAAGGCATCCTCTTCCAAAAATCTTGTAAAAGCTGTTATAGGTTCCTTGTTTACCAAAAATATCTTTCTAGTTCACTCTATCTGTTTTCTTTTTTCCTCAACTTTGTATTAATACAACTAGCTGCAATCAGATGTTGAAACTACTTTTTCCAATATTGAGTTTCAGTTTCTGTCATTTCAACCATTTATTCCTCGGGTTATGAAAATAAACATATTCTTCTTAAAGCTTTTAGTTCCCTTACTCCCTCTCTCCTTCTATAACTTTCAAAAATACGAAAGGTTATGTAACCTGATAGATTTACCCGTATACAGAAAGGCTACTGTTATCTACTCCTTAGCACTGGAAAATTTGGAATGTAAAAAAACCATTTATATTTTTGTATAGCTAACCATGCAATCCTCCTAATGCTTCTTTCTTGATGAATGTTTACATTATTTTGAAACAGAGAAACAGAATTATACAACTGATGGCTGTGTTATTCTAAACTGATATTTATACACACATGCCTTGATGCCAGAGTAGCCATTTCTAACTTCAAAGGCAAGAATAACTGTCATGTTACAAACAAGCCTTAAAAAGGTAATATACTTAGTAAAGTTATCCTGAAAAAGAACCTGTTGTTTTCCATTGAAATACTGTAAATCCCCAAATCATTCAGTCACTTTCAATTATGTCCTTTCCAATTGCTTCTCTGTGACAGTCTTATAAGACTGGCAGAACTGCCCTCTCTTTTTATTGTTTCGTTGGGACAGAGGGGTGTTGTTGGTGTTTTTCTCCGTCTCTCCTTATCCCTACCTAGATACCACAGAGATTCCTCACAAATACAGTTTATTGACTGCCATGACCCTAGTCTCTTAATTTGGAAATGACAAAGATTGTATTTCAGCAGCACCATTTTGTGAATTATTCTGCTCTAAGATGCTTGTTATTATAGAGTAAAATAAATGCATTAACATCCATAGCTGAGGAGTCCTCAGTTGAGAGAAGACCCATAATAAACTCTACTGTAAGATTAATTTGCCTAATGAGTCAGCAGACACAGTTAATTTCTGAGGCTGCCTTGATCCAACACTTTACCCAGAAAATTAACCTTTGAAGGATTTCTCAGCAATCCCTTTGCCGATGTTATCCCTTCACACCTACTGGAACTCAAAACTAAGAGCTGGGGGGAAAATTACACTTGTTAAAACAGCTAGGAAGATTAATGCTAAAACCAGAAAGGAAGAAGAGGGAAATAAGGAGCAAACATTCTTTTGGGTAAAACTCTTGCAGATTTAGGTTCATAAACTGACCCTTGTGGTATCTGCTTATAAGGTTGAAAGAAAGATATCCCTGGCAGACTTGCTTAGAAGGTCTCTTATGTATTTGTCAGGTGTGGAGCCAGAAATCTAAAAGCATTACTGAGAAATAAAAATATATAAAGGTTTCAGAGCCTTCCCAGAGATTCTAGTGTGTGCCCACTTTTGTGACAGAGGGTAAAAACACATCCGTTTTAAAGCCACAGGATATAGAAGGCTCCAGTCTACACTTGAAGAACCTTTTGAAGGGTGGTAAATGCACTGGAATTATATTTCCCCTTTCTTGATTGCCTGACAGTATGCTTCTTATTTAAGGAAAACTGCATATTTTCATTGTCAGTTGTTCACTGATAAACTGCTTTATAGATTGTGATGAAACAATTTGGCAATCATTTTCTCCAAGCCACACAAAAGAAAGAAAAATGCACTATTCTCAGCTCATTTATGCTTTCAACTGTTCCCCCTTTCCAGAAAGAACAGCCCTAGCCACTTGTTTCAGAAGAGGCAAGATTTATTTTAGGTGGCGCAAAAGTTTAGAACAGAACATTACAGGAAATCAAAGGGTACTGCGGAGCAGAGGAAGAGAAATTTGCACCACCTGAAAAGATGGAAGACCAAAAAAAGGCAAACAAGAAGGAAAAGAGGGAAACTTGTGTCTTATAGCTGTTGTCAGGAAGAGGAAAGCTGTCCCACTAACCATACTTCAGCTGTTTTATAGCTGGTATTCCAGTCACCCTCATGAGACTATCTTGAGGACTTGGAAGATTTGATGTTTCTTTGAGCAGAAGTGCAGAATCCATCTCCTGTTAAAAGTAACCATCATCAGGAAAGCAAAAACATAAGTGGGAATGATCCTGACTGGTCCAAAAATATAGCCCACTCAGGAAAGGTTTGGGGAGTAATAGAGAGCTAAAAAGAATAATAAAGGGAACTGATTCAACAAAAACAGGATCTTGGAACTCTGAAAATAAAAGAACAAAAAAAGAACAAACAAAGTTCCTCAGTGAAAATGGTGGGGATAGCTTTAAGTAATACTTGAATTTATGATCAAAAAATATTTTTTTCAACAAAAAAGTAAGCATCACAATGGAACTTGCTGATGAAAAATGGGAGGCAATGTATGGTCACAAGTTGTTTAAAATTTATAACAGAAAAATTAAACAATTCAAGATTAGATAAAGAACTGTATGGACTAAAGTGAACTACTTATCAAATGGATGAATGTTTGATTTATATATACATGTATATATACACACATATAACTACTTGGTCTCAACACCTTATTAAAACTGCTCTGGTGAAAGTTTTCACCTATCAATAGGCATATATGCCTGCAAGGGAGCTCTAAGAAAGTCCTATATACAGTCATATGAATATCCCCTCCTACATGACCATTATCAAGCTCTATGTAGTTTACTTGAATCACAGAATCACAAAATCGTAGGGGTTGGAAGGGACCTCAGGAGATCATCTAGTCCAACTCCCCCTGCCATAACAGGTTCCCAACACCAGGCTGTACAGGAAAGCACCCAGGTGGGTTTTGAACATCTCCAGAGATGGAGGCTCCACAACCTCTCTGGGCAGCCTACCCCAGTGCTCTGTCACCCTCACAGCAAAGAAGTTTTTCCTTAAGTTTGTCTGGAACTTCCAGTGTTCCAGTTTTTGCCCATTGCCCCCTGTCTCGTCACTGGGTACTACTGAAAAAAAGCCCGGC
>NW_010321350.1:0-1774 GCF_000700745.2 Antrostomus carolinensis
ACCATTCCATGATTCTATGATTCTATGATGCTCCTGAGCAGGAAGGGACAATGCAGGTTTTGGCTGCTGGGGTGGCTTTAGCGTACACAACTTGAGCTTGTGACCAGCCCTGTCACTTGGAACTTAGCAAATGTCTGCACAGATTTTATTTCTCCTGGGCTTCATAGAAGAAAAGTGAAATGAACAACTATTGAGTAAATAATCTTGCAATTATTGCAGTAGTTTTAATTCCCTGACCAGTGGCAAAAGCAACTTGATGGATGAAATTCAGCTGCCTAATTCTGCACCCTCATTTCTTTCTGAGACATAATTTCCTCTCATTTTTCTTTGACTTTATTTGTCCTTTGGACTTGTGCTCTCAGGTGTTAAAGTTCACATTCTCTGTTCTCGCCTTTGCCGTCCACCAAAGGATTGGCTTGTGCTTTGACTCTCTGGTGATGTTGTGCTCCTCACAAAGTGAAATTTGTAGTATTACATTGTGATGATTTAGCCAGTTTTCTAACAAAGACCTTGGAGACTGTCATCAGAGAAGTGCTTTTATGCCAGGATAAGAGCAGAATAATGTTAAAGGTCTGCCCACAGCTCCCTTACTGGTATAGCAAGATGTGTATGTGTGCAGCCATGTCAACACGCACACGGAAATCTCAGCATCAGCACGTGGCAGGGGAGAGTGATCCTGGGGCAGCGATCTGGTCATGACACTGACAAGCAGGAAGGTGAACTCAACAGAGACTCCATTGCTCGTGCTCTTGTTCCAGATCTCATGTCAGCCTGGTAGGTTGGGGTGTGTGAACGGAAAGGCTTGGGAGTCCTTGCTTTGGAGGGTAGAATGTTTTGAGGTGCTCTCTGTGTTTTTTAAAAAGAAAAAGTTTGAATTGTTACAACTGTATGAATTTCTCCAGGTCCGACAAGAACTAACTGAAGAATATGAAAAAGTTGAGAGCATTGTCAACACGTTAAAGAGTTTCAAAATGGATGGACCTGCAGATGTCCCTCAGGATGAGCCTTTTTGAGAGACATCCTGATGTTTCACCCCCTCCTGCTCCAGCTGAGCACAACTAATGAGAAGCTGAAGAAGACTAGGTCCAATAAAGTTATGCTGCCAGAATTTTATGTTGTTTTTTGAATGCATTTACCAGCAGCTGGGAAAAGTCTCCCAATGGCTGGAGCCCTTGTTCTCGTGGGGGGCTTCAACTGACCGGACGTCTGTTGGAAATACAACACAGCAGAGGGGAAACAGTCTGGGAGGTTCCTGGAGTGGGTGGAAGAACTTCCTGACACAGCTGGTAAGTGAGCCCAGCAGGGGAGGTGCCTGGCATGACCTGCTGTTGACCAACAGAGAAGGACTGGTGGGACATCAACAGACCTGGCTAACAGGGGAGGTCCCAGAAGACTGGAGGCTTGCCAACGTGATGTCCATCCACAAGAAGGGCCAGAAGGAGGATCCAGGGAACTGCAGACCTGTCAGCCTGACCTCGGTACCAGGGAGGACCATGGAACGGTTCATCTTGAGTGTGCTCACGTGGCATATGCAGGACAACCAGGGAATCAGGCCCAGCCAGCGTGGGCTCATGAAAGGTAGGTCCTGCTTGACCAACCTGCTCTCCTTGTGTGACCAGGTGACCCGCCTGGTGGATGAGGGTCAGGCTGTGGATGTTGTCTACCTGGACTTTAGCGAGGCCTCTGACACTGACTCCCACAGCGTTCTCCTAGAGAAGCTGGTGGCTCAGGGCTCAGACGGGGGTACTCTTCGCTGGGTAAAAAACTGGCTGCA
>NW_010321351.1:0-4019 GCF_000700745.2 Antrostomus carolinensis
TGTGCCCTTGTGGCCAAGAAGACCAACAGTACCTTAGGGTGTATTAAAAAGTGCATGGCCAGCAGGTGAAGGGAGGTTCTTCTCCCCCTCTTCTCTACCCTGGTGAGGCCACATCTGGGGTACTGTGTCCAATTCTGGGCTCGCAGTTCAAGAGGGATAGGGATCTTCTGGAGAGAGTCCAGCGGAAGGACACAAAGATGGTGAGGGGCCTGGAGCATCTGCTTTACGAAGAGAGGCTGAGAGAGCTGGGACTCTTCAGCTAGAAGGCTGAGAGGGGATCTTATCAATGTCTATAAATACCTGAAATGTGGGGGCCAAATGGATGGGGCTGGGCTGTTTTTGGTGGTGCCTGGGGACAGGACAAGGGGCAGTGGGCAAAAACTGGAACAACGAAAGTTCCATACAAACTTAAGGAAAAACTTCTTTATTGCGAGGGTGTCAGAGCACTGGAACAGGCTGCCCAGAGAGGTTGTGGAGTCTCCATGTCTGGAGATGTTCAAGACCCGCCTGGATGCTCTCCTGTGCAACCTGTTGTAGGGAACCTGCTTTAGCATGGGGGTTGGATTAGATGATCTCCTGAGGTCCCTTCCAACCCCTACCATTCTGTGATTCTGTGAGTTCTGTGAACTTCTCTGAGATGTTCTCACTCCAGTATGGCTTACCCACAGGCCACAATCACTTTAGAAGTGCCTCCCTTTTAGCATGGAGGGTCTCTTTACAAGTGTCTCTCCAGCAGCATCTCCAGCAGCATGTCCTCAGAAGCATCTCTGTCCCAAAACAGTTGTCACTTTCATGCTCCTCTGAATGGTGGAAGTTTTGCCATGCGAGAAGTTGTTTATACCAGCTTCAGAGGAAGCTGTTTCAAAGTGGCACATGGTAGCTCATGACTTCCTCCCACACAGGTCACCACTACAGCCCCCTGCTAGTTAAATTTTAAGCTGTACATGAGTCTAAACCTACCTGTCTTTCTAAGAGATTATATGACCTAACCGAAAATTTCAGCATCTATAGTAGAGTATTTTTCATCCACTGTGTGGAAGAGACACTTGCCCAGCCTTTTATAGGAATACTACCTTTCTGTATTTTTTTCATTCATTTCCTCAAAAGGGAGGAAGTTTCAGAAGAAAATCCTTGCTCAAATTCTCTAACCCTCACCTGGATTCCACATACGAAGAATTTCTACAGTAGCTGTGAAAAGGTAAAGGACCCTTTTTAAGAATCAGATTAAAGAATATTCTATAATTGTCAGTAATCACAGCTGGCAATTTGAATACATGCATTTGTAATCCAAACAGATTTTTTTGTGTAACTAACATTTTCAGCATCTCTCAACAAAAGTTATAAAATCATCTTGTTTCATTATAATATTACTTTATGGAAGTTGTTTTCCTGTGAGTAATCTATCTCTGCCATTATAGCAAATGTAAGGACAGTTTACTAACACTCTTAAATTAGTTCATGTAGCAGAAGTAGTGCTGTGTGCTTCCTATTCATGCTAAAAGCCACCATTTTATTGAGAGCAGCCAATAAGTAAAAAAGCCATAGCAGCCACAAACATCCATGGCTAGAGTTGTATCAGATTATTCTATTGTCAGCACGAAACACCCAATGCCATGCTAAAATTGTTATTTTGCTCAGTTTTCCACAGTCTTTACTAGTAGTCTATTAATGGTTACAGTGAGATAAATGCTACAGATGCACAAATAAAACATTTTTCTAATGATTTTTTTTTTCCTGTTTTAAGAAGAACTGCCTTAAGAATAAGTGTAACGCAAGCCAGACATAACAACAAAGTGAGGTACTCCCATACTGTTTAAAATGGAATTTAGACTTAAGTAATCAGTGGCAAAATGCAGTACAATTTCAAACATCTATTAAAAATTAGGAAAATACACCAATGGGTGGTGCAAAGGACTCACAATGACCATCTAGTCCATCTGCCTAACCGATTTGGGGATGAACAACTTAAAGCATGTCATTAAGGGCATTATCCAAATGCCTATTAAACACTGTCAGGCTGGAGGCATCAACCACCTCTCTAGGAAGCCTGTTGTAAACCAAGATATAACATGTCATGGTAACACATATAGAATACAAAATCACAGAATCATGGAATTACAGAATGGTTTGGGTTGGAAGGGACCTTTAAAAGTTATCTAATCCAACCCCCCTGCAGTGAGCAGGGACATCTTCAACAAGATCAGGTTGCTCAGAGCCCAGTCCAGTCTGACCTGGAATGTTTCCAGGGATGGGGATTCTACTACCTCTCTGGGCAACCTGTTCTAGTGTTTCACCACCCTCATTGTAAGAAATTTCTTCCTTACATCTAGTCTAAATCTACCCTCTTCTAGTTTAAAACCATTACCCTGTGTCCTATTACTACAGGATCTTCAATAAGGTCTTGCCGGAGCCTTCTTTTCTCCAGGCTCAACAACCGGAAGGGACCTTTAAAAGTTATCTAATCCAACCCCCCTGCAGTGAGCAGGGACATCTTCAACAAGATCAGGTTGCTCAGAGCCCAGTCCAGTCTGACCTGGAATGTTTCCAGGGATGGGGATTCTACTACCTCTCTGGGCAACCTGTTCTAGTGTTTCACCACCCTCATTGTAAGAAATTTCTTCCTTACATCTAGTCTAAATCTACCCTCTTCTAGTTTAAAACCATTACCCTGTGTCCTATTACTACAGGATCTTCAATAAGGTCTTGCCGGAGCCTTCTTTTCTCCAGGCTCAACAACCCAAACTCTCTCAGCCTTTCTTCATGAGAGGTTTTTCCATCTCTCTAATCGTTATTTATCATTTCTGATTTCTCTGAATATTTTTACTAATGGTCTTATACTGACAGTCTTAGTTCTGCCCTCTAATAGCGCTCAGCAGAATGTGTGGCTATGTATTTTATTCTTGTTGCAGATTAGATCAGCTTAATTGCCAAAGTCACGTTCCTCTTTTATTGTTGATCCCCTTTGTCTTTCCTTCGTAGGCCTTCCTCATCCTAGTATGCTTTCTTAATAGTCCTCTTTAAAACCTCATTTGAGATCATTAATTGCTTCATGCATTTGTATGGTAGAGCAAATAAAGGAAGAGAAGCATTAAAAAGCCATAAATTTTGGGGTGGTAGAAAGGTTATTACTCTGCTTTTCAGGAAAAGAACTCTGTACTTCCGCAGCCTCAGCTATATAAAAATACATGCTATTGTTTCTTAGGTGATGTCATAGGAGGAAATCAACCATAAGATAAACCCCAAAAAAATAGAATTCCCTCTCTTCTTAAATATGATGGTCCCTAGCATATTTCAACATACCTGACCCCAATATTCTAAAAGACTAGATATTCATGCAGTCTGACATTACAGATACACTTTACCTGTCATATGAAATACAAGGAAATATGGACATATGAGAAAAAGAAATGAAGGCACAGATGATATATGCAGGTAAAAAGAAGTTTTTGAGAAAGTGGCATTGCAAAAGCTATTAAATCTGAATCAAAAGCTACAGACCTTATCTGTGGCTTGCTCAAAGCAAGAATGTGAAATAATGCAAGATATAACCTTTCTTCCCCTCTAGCCTTCCTGCTAGCTTTTGCTTACTTCTCAAGCTGTATCACATAGACATTCCATTTTCTATAGTAATTATCCTCCATCTTTTAGTAAACATTTCATACTGCCGTGAAACAAAATTGAAATCAGCCCAGTGGAAAAGTGAACAGAGAAGAAGGTCAACTTGGAATAGAGGGCAATAAATAATATGGTTGACTTTGTGGCCCAGATTACTATATTCAGTATGAGAGTGGATGTTATTCTCTGGAGTATTTAAAAGGCTAGCAAGCAGGTGGTCATTAGAAATATGATCACATGTTTCAAAAGAAGAGAGAAAAATCTCAGAATTATAGAGCTTATTAAATACCACTAAGTAATTAACCAATATATGTATACATATATGTATATATTAAATAAAGCTATTAAGATATATTTAAAAATATATTTTAAAAACTGGATATTGAAATAGCTTCACTATTCTC
>NW_010321352.1:0-5863 GCF_000700745.2 Antrostomus carolinensis
CTGAGGCGAGCGCTGTGCCGCCCGGGGTAACGGGGGCTCTGACAGAGACCCGCAGTAAAAAGTTGCGGTTGATGATACGCACCTGCTATCGAAGGAAGAAAAATGACTCCCTTCTGCCAAAGGAGGGCACCTCTTTCTCTACAAGTCTGGTTACTGGTTCCCTTCTCGATAAGTTCTCCCATCTTCATCCTCCGGCCCTGGGCAGTCAAAGGGAAATGGTGTGTGGAAAACAGAAGCAGCTCTTCAACTGTAGTGTGGGTTAAAAACGCCTTATTTTGAGGGTCAAAGAGCTCTCGATCCAAACCTTCTGGAAAAATCATTGTTACTATAAAAAGACAAAGCTAAACTCGGCAATATCTGGCAATTACTACAGTGCTGAATTCTACTTTAAAATAATTGGGTGTTAGAATTCAGATCTGTAAAATATATTAGTATATAAACACTAATTCTTTCCAGTGAAAAACAACCTACATATATTTTATTTCAGAAAGCAGGTTAATGACTTACTACTACAACATCTACTTCCCCCATTTCCTATTAATTATGCTGCAGTTAAAATGCAATGGGAATTAACACTAAGGTCCTAGTAATTAGAAATCTCCCTAAACGGCAGAAAATCATATGCTCAGTGTCAGAGTCACTGATGGTCTCACAGCCCGAGGTGTATCTGGGTACTGGTCCGAGCCCTGCGGGTGGGCTGTGGGCAGTTCTGTGCTGGTGTTCA
Organism: Antrostomus carolinensis; assembly: GCF_000700745.2. Lineage (NCBI taxonomy): Eukaryota > Metazoa > Chordata > Aves > Caprimulgiformes > Caprimulgidae > Antrostomus > Antrostomus carolinensis. The sequence goes on from NW_010321352.1 coordinate 725, forward strand.
AGAGAGGATCACTGCATGGCAACAAATCTGCTTGGGCAGAAGGCATAGAGGAGCCAAGTCCTTTTCCCGCGTTGCACAGTAAACCAATGGCCGAAGATAAATGGGACTCATGCTTCCTCTTTGTTTTCTCCTATTTGTCGTTAATAGGTGATACATAACACACCGTGTTGCAGGATTTTATCCCCTCTTCATTAGTCTTCAGCACAGACTGACATATGGCAATTAAAATTAGCAGCAATGCCAGAAGATGTTGAACAGCCAAAAAAAGAGGAAGACGAGATGCCAATCAAACTAACCAGACTCTGCACTAAAGGTAACTACATAAATACATGCTGGTATATCTTTAAAATTATTGATAGTTCCTATTAAAGGAAAAAAACCCTATATTTCCCTTGGATCTAAATCAGTCCGAGTCAGCAGAGGGAGCAGAACCGACGGAGCACCCTCAGTCCACACTGAAGTCTCTATACATTGAAGTTGTTCTCAAGTGGCTCAGATGGGCACAGTGGGAACAGGAGCCTTTAACTCCTTGCAAGCATGCCATCAGTGTGATTGCCCAAAGGAACGGGAGGAACAATCACATTATCCAAAGAATTATCCAAGGAAAATTATTCAAGGATGTTGATTTCCTCCTATTATTTACATATTATTTTATTAGTGAGGAATAGATATTTTTGTGTTGGTCTTGGGCGTAGAGGGAGCATTACATTAATGAAGGTAAGAACATCTGGCATGGTTTTGAAAAACAATGAAGTATACTACTGTCACTGGGCATCAAAAATTGCAAGTTCCCTTAATTTGTCAAATCTGATCTTCACCAAACTAAAACACTATAAAGGACATGCAGTGATTTAATCTCTTGAGAAAGCAGCTTTTTAAGAACATACTCCCTGTTAAGGGATAGAGCAAGTGTGAGTTGGTATTGACTGGATCCTGAAGTAGAAAATGAGAAGATGGCTGACAAACATCACAGATGTGGCACCTTTTTTTGTTTTAAGCTCCTTTCTTCCTTTAGTTCCCCTGTTTTAATTAAGGTACTTTTTCTAAAGAATACTTTATTGTAAAAAAGGTCACTATTCCCATTGCTTTTGGGTAAATAGCTGGAAAAACTTGAGTGTGTGAAGAGCACGAACATTTACGCGAAGTTGAATAAAGAAATGCAAGGTGTTCACTGACATAAGGAAAAAAAAGTTATCTTTTAGTTTCATGTAAAAAAACACCTGTCACTGACATTTAAATGAACCCCAAATCGAAGTTAGTATCTTGTGAGCCCGAACACTGAATGCATTGCCATTAACCTCAGTACAGTCACTTGTGGCATCTTTATCAGGAAACCTGCCACGTTTGCCTCACCCCTCAGCACCACAAGCACGCAGCTCCCTAGTGTCTATGTGTGCAGGTATTTAGTGACAAAAAGATTGGTGGTGGGGAGGCTTAGCACAATTGTAAATAATAGAGAAAAAAAATCAATGTATTTACTAGTTCTGTTGATAATGTTAAATAATAACCCAGTAATTAAGAAAGCTACATCCAGTGAGTACCCTCGTAATGATTACCAACAGATGTCCAGTCAGAACAGAGCTATTATTAATGCATCAGCAAATTACTTGGAACACTCATGCAGAGATTTAGTTACTCTTATTTACAGTGTCAGTACTTTTTAATTAAACATCGCCTTTGGAAGTGATAAGCTGTCACACTTAACTAAAATGCACTGCTTATCTTTGGAGATGCTACAGGAGAGCTGCAATTTACTCCTGAGCAAATTTTATACATAAGGAAACATCTTGCTAGAGGAGCAAAGAAATCATCCTTCTATTACCTTTGACACTGAACAAAACTTCTTCTGGAACTTAGTAACCTTGATGTTAACAAACTAATTTGAAACAAAAAAATCTTCAAACTTTATGAACATGTGACAATTGGGGCATCTAGAGTAGGCTAAACTTTTCAACATACCTGTTGCTTTGCTAAGAGCTTCAAAGAGATTGCATTTCTGAGGGAGTTCTACTGAATGTGGAGTAAGGAATCATAAAATCATTTAGGTTGGAAAAGACCTTTAAGATCACCAAGTCCAACCGTAAACCTAACACTGCCAAGTCCACCACTAAACCCTAAGTACCACATCTACACATCTTTTAAAGACCTCCAGAGATGGTGACTCAACCCATTCCCTGGGCAGCCTGTTCCAATGCTTGACAACACTTTCACTGAAGAAATTTTTCCTAATATCCAATCTAAACCTCCCCTGGTGCAACTTGAGGCCATTTCCTCTTGTTCTGTCACTTGTTACTTGGGAGGAGAGACCGAGACCCACCTCTCTACACCCTTTCAGGTAGTTGTAGACAGTAATAAGGTCTTACCTTCAGCCTCCTTTTCTCCAGACTAAACAACCCCAGTTCCCTCAGCTGCTCCTCATAAGGTTTGTTCTCCAGGCCCTTTACCAGCTTTGTTGTCCTTCTCTGGACATGCTTCAGTGCCTCAATGTCTGTCTTGTAGTGAGTGGTTGAACACAGTACTCAAGGTGCAGTCTCACCAGTGCTGAGTACAGGGGATCACTTCCCTAGTCCTGCTGGCCACATGATTTCTGATAGACGCCAGGATGCTGTTGGCCTTCTTGGCCACCTGGACACACTGCTGGCTCACGTTCAGCCAGAATGTTGCTTCTTGCCTTTATTGAGTGTGCTCATCTCTCACAAAGCAGAAGACACTTAGCAGTAAAGACGACTGATCCTAGCAGCATAAAAGAGATTTTGAGGAATGAGCAATGTGAAAACTTTTTCTGTTTCTTTCACATCAGTTACTGTAGTGTAGCTAATAAATATAATTGTATTCTAGTCTTCTTAGGGAAGATAATATTTCATTTATACTTAGATAATACCCTATAGGGGTATTTTTATTTGACAGTATTTGCAAATTAAATTTTACAATTGGGAAAGTGAGGCAGAGATAGACAGAGCTTAAAAGTCCCTACAAGGGACTCCTCAAGAACTGTACTCAAGAACAATTTCCACCTTTGGAAGCCACTTTGCATTTGCATGCTGTTTATCTTCCAGCATTTCAACAGGTAAGAAAAACACAGTTGGGAACTGATTCATTCTCAGCAGTAGCAAGAGAAATTAATCAGCAACTTATTGAGTAAAAAAGATGTTGTGCTGAATAACAATTACTTCTACAGACAGTGCTATTTCCTTTTTTCTTTTCTTTCCTTTTTTTTTTTTTAAATTCAAACTACCTTTTAAAAATAAAGGAGAAGCGCATAGATCTCAGACCTAAATATCACTTTAACCAAAGATCCCAGAGTCAAATCTAGTTACATATGTCAAACATTCTGCTGTGGGTTGGACTAATTTGTCTGTTTTCTCCTTCTCTTTATTTGTTGTTCCACTTCCCAAATATTAGTGCCCTGAAGCAAAAATTGATTAGGGTGGTATGAAAAATGGAATTTCAAAATACTCTGCAAAAGGAAAAAAAATATATTTAGACAGTTAAAAAGTGTTCTTAAGTCTGTCCTGGCCTCTGAGAAGCTGCACATCTAGAAAATTGTTATTAAACAGCATTTTCTGGCCAAAGGTTTTGTCAAGAGCCTTCCATCCAGCTCCAATACATCATGAAGCCCAGCTGTGTTTGGGTTGCACAGGACTGACTGCAAAAGAGTTGCCACCCTGGAGTTTTAGTTATCTTCAGACAGTTTCTTCAAAACAAGTTTTCATTGCCATTCTGGAAGAGCATTGTTTAAGCAGATAAAACAGAACTACATGCATGTCTGTTTCAAACAAACTCAACCTTTATTTTAATCGTTAGTTTACATCACACCACCTACTGTCCAGCAAACCAAACCCCCAGCCTTCACTCTTCTCTGACCTCTGCCACCCAGCAGTGCCTCGCTTCCATGCTTCTACCAGTCAGAGTTGCTTTGGGTCACAGATCTGCATTGGAAAGATTTCCTGAGCTTTCCTAGCAGAACTGGATCACTTGGTTTATTTGTTCCCGCTGACAGACTTTGGAAGGATCTTCTGAGACTGCATTACTCTAAGCCCTGAAGAGGTAAATTAAATCATGCCAAGTTCCTGGAAACTTAAAAATTCCAGCTGGGATTTAACTAGGAATGCCTCAGAGCTGGTCAAACCACTCAATGACAAAACCAGAAATACTCATATATGTAACATTAATAAATCACATTCTTCACAAATTAAGGATAAATGTCCACTGTTAGATGACTTTCTAGAACTTTCCTCATAGGAAGATGTCTTCCTACTTAGAACTTCTCTAATTCTCACAGAATGAAAATAATTTAAATGATTATACTCTGTCAAAAAGAAAGTATAACAATGGCTATGAAGTTACCTCGGTTTTTAGAGCACACTGCTCCATTTTCATGTCACCTTCCCTGATCCCTGTATTTTCAGGCTTATCAGGGACAGAATCAGTTTCTGCATGTAGCATAAACAGTAAAGATTCTGCATGCAGAATCAAGGGAAGGTGAAAGCAGAAAGCAATCGTCTAGTCTGTTCCATGGCAATGCCAGCAGCACTCTGACCCATACCTGGCTCACATTATTTGCAAAGTTCTCAAAAGCAGATAAAGCAATAATAATGATTACTGGGCCTCTAAATTGCCAACACGAGCTAAGAAATGAGCAACCTAAATACCTAAGTTCCTGGTATTTGCTGTGAGGAGTGAGTGTAAAATTCCTCTGTGTTCTAGACAAGGCTATTCCACTATCTAGCTCCATTTACCCTTCGAATAAGAGATTGCAATTTCATCAACAATAACTCAAAGTCATAACCTTTTTGATTTGAAAGACCATCTGATAACTGTACCAGAGAACTTGCGTGTAATTAGAGAGGGTGGAACAACAGGAAAAGGAGATGAAAGATGGAAAAGAAGCAGGACTTCATAGAGTTTCTCTATGGACTGGTCTGTGACTGTAGGAAAAACTTCTTGCTGGCTGGATGCCACAATGATTTCCTAAACACACACCTTTTCTATCGTCATTTCTGATTGAAACAAGGATAGACATTAGGTAAACATTAGGAAGTTATGCACTTGGAGTGTACTCCAAACTGTTTCGGGGAATGACACTGCAAAGAATGAGGTAGCACTGGAACCCAGTCAGATTATTTGGGATGCAGCAGG
>NW_010321352.1:5902-11481 GCF_000700745.2 Antrostomus carolinensis
CTGAATGAAGTACCACACTACACGGTAAGATTTCCAGGCTGCAGGACCAGTTGTTCATACATGCCACAGCACTGTTTACAATTACCCTCAGTACTCATGCCCATACACTTCAGTTTAGTATTCTGGACAGTACCTGGGTGTCTGCGAGCAAGGGAAAAAAAAAAGGATTAGGAAATAACTGACAAGAAGCTAAATACTGGAAGAAGCCAAAACAGCAAATACTAGAGCTTGCATTAGAGTTAAGAATTGCAAAGCAACATTTCAATCCAATTCAAAATGTACACACTTAGAAAAAGATGGAACAAAGGATATATAAACAAGATTTACTTTATTTTTTATTTAAATTTTACATACAATAACTTTTATTCCAGCTACTCAGGCCAACTGACAGTCTCGCAGAACAGTAAATATTAAATCCATTACAACTAAAAATGCAGAGAGAATCTCTGAGAACAGTCTACACGTGTTTTAATCTTGAAAAGCATATTGGAAACCACAGTAAGGAGAAAGCATACAAAAAGGTATTTAAAATGCAGGTTCATTTATAATAATATGGTTAGAGGTTCTCCAAGAATCTCCATGTTATCAACATTTTAATGTTTTTTTTCAACTACAAATTAGACATTACAGCAGACATTCTAGCTTAAAAAAACAGAAACAAGCAGTCTTGGAAGTAGCGTGGCAGGCTCAGTGTCAGTAAGTGAAACATCACAGAATACTGGAAACATTCAGGATGGAACCCACATATTTCCATGTGTATCAGGGGCGTCAGTGTAAGGAATATTCCAAATCCACGGTTGATCTGTAAACCAAAACAAACATGCTCATGACAAATTCAGTTACTAAATGTAAAATATTGATCCTCTTCTTCCCCTCCCTTTGGAGGAAGAGGAAGGTCAAAATTCTCACTGATTTTCACATAACCCCATGTGCAACTTCAGTTTACTGGAAATTTTTATTCCACTATTTTTAAAAAGGTAAGATTTACAGTTTTCAAAAGGTTTGCTTTCCCCCCAAATATTCTTTTAAATATAATTATCATAATCCAACATGTTCCACATCAGCTGTAAAAGAATTATATTTCAAACAGTATACAAGAACAGCACTGCAGCCAAATTTGGTTTGGCTCACAGGCAGCAGGTGTTGTGCTGTGTATCTGTTAACCCAATAGAATTATAATTGAGTGCTGTAACATATTAGTATTTTTCAGATGGACAGTAAGAATTCAGTATCTAAGAACAACGCTGCCTGAACTCTGAAATGTTCAAGTTCACACCTCACTTCTTCAAACATTATATCTTTAGATGAGCAACAGGTTTGCAGCAGACAATTTCCTCCCTCGACTTCTCAGAACAGAGACGCTATTCCCACTCTTGGGAAGGAGAAAAGGCAGCACAGTAGGAGCCAACTGCTAGCTCTGCAACCTGCTCTAGGTTGTTCCTCCTACCACATACATGTTGCAGAAAAACAGCTGGTCTATTAAACCAAGATATTATTATTCTTCTCTCAGGCTACTCCTACTGAAATACAGAGAAAATGCCTTCAATCCTTTCAGTGATTTTTCTCAAATAAGAGTTTATATAAATCTAGCCTGCTTCTTTTCCCCATCTTCAAAATGAGCCCTACAGGAAGACAGTGACATTAATTTGTACAATAATTGTACAAATCTATGAGATTTGTACAATTTGTACATAGATTAAAATGAATTGTACTGAGGATGACAGGAGTAGTTCATTTATCAAAAACAATCTACTCATCTGCATGATATACTATGTATACTTGCCAAAGAAGATTCACTACATGCTTGTCAACTGAAATTTTAGGTAAGCTATTGATTATGATTACTGTTGTCCAGTTTTAAGTTTACAGGATCCAATGCCAGATCTCACAACACATGAAGTGAGAATAACTGTAGCAAGAAAAGGAGAGTAAGAAAGTCACAGAAACAGTAATGAAGGGATGTATAAATTACACAGCAGTGCACTGTGACAAGTACCATGCCAATTAAACACAGGGCAGGGACAGCATTCCTACCAAGTACTCATTATCACTTGCTACTAGAGTGTGTTGAATTCTAGTACTGTAGTTCTGTATGCTGCAGTGAAATATATACCAGCTTTGCAGATATTTTATTAAAGTGTCTGTTTACAGTAGTAAGAGGGCAATGGGAAAATACTTTAAATTGGAACAAAATTGAACGTGCTTGACATGAAAAAGACTTTACAGTTATAGAGTTGATGAAGACTGATAGGGATGTTACAAGTCACAGGAATGCAACAAATGTCAGCTCTCACATGAAGTTATTATGGGAGAACAATAAAAGCAAACATTCATGTCTTGCCCTGATATAAAATCATGATACAGCTTCTAGGTGGAAGAAGTACTTGGCTAGCTTTTGGTTACAGTGGACAGGTGATTTCCAAGCACAAAAAAATAAGACATCAGAAACTGGAAGAAACTATAGCACTTAACTCATAGTGCACTGCAAGAAAATGTCTCTGGGTTTCTGGGTCAACTCCAGGATATCTAGACTTTGAGTGATCTCTTTAAAAAAAAAAAAAGAAAAAAGTAGCACCATTATTTCCCTAAGCTTCTTTTATCAGTCTCCCGCTTGAGAGCCATGTATAACTTTTGTATTTTAGGCAAATACATTACCACATAGTAAGCACTAGTAGTTATAAGAAAGCATACAGAATAAGCAAATGTTGGAAAAAGCATTGACGATTTCAAGCACACATTCAGATTTGATCATTGACCTTTACCTATGACATCAAAATAAATCCAGTCCCACTCAAGCACTGGAATCTGTCACTTGGAGTACATTATGCAGCTTGGACTTACCCATCTTCGCTACCATCTGCAGCTACTCTGTTTAATTCAGCAAAACATACAGGCAGAGGAAGACACAGATATATAGAAATAACTTCAGTCACCACTTAAAGCACTCTGAGAGGCTTCAATACCTAATTTATTTCTTTTTTTATTGTGGCTATCTTAATAAAATTTTCTTAAGGTAGCTATTAATGTACATGGAACTTTGTTCTATTAATGGGATACTTTTGGTTTTATAAAGCACCAGATACTATTTTAATAAGATGTGTAATACTTGCTGAAACAAATTATAATTCAGTTATTTCTTAAATGTCAGATACAATTTTAAATTATTTATCAGTTTTAATGGGAGCTATAGCAGCTAGAGAAAGACAATGACTGTGTACAAATACTGTCTGACTGTAGCTGCTTACTGTTGCACACTAAAATGACTGCCAAACTTTGGAAAGTTAAATCCTCTGATCTTCTAAGGGAGCAAAAAAAAGAGTTAACTGTTTCCTATTTATAGCACCACTATGTATATTTTTAAACTGTGCTCAATGTACTTACCTTCCACACCTTTCAAGTTCAGTTCTTCATTTCTGATACCCTAATTTTGTCTCAACTGCATCTTATTGGAATTAGTGTTACCTAGTGACCCAGGACCACTGCTTCCTTCTTGCCTCACTTATAAGCAGCAGAACTCTAACAGTGGAGTTAGCACACAGTAGAATAAAGAGCCCATTCCTACTCCATTGCTACTTTAAGATTATCTGAAATCTCAGACAAAGTGCAATTTCAGTTATACTCAGGCACACTTTTGAAGATTCACTCACAACTGAACAGACTATCACACTTTCATTTAAAGACAGAGAGGTCCTGGAGAACAAGACAAGTTTTTTCAAGTACACCTGATTAACAGCTCAAAGAATCCCTCACATTTTGAGATCATGTTACAGAATATGAAATAATGAGCTGAATATGGTACAATGAGGTTGTTTTGCAAATTTTAACAACAGTATTTTACAAATGCAGTATATCGTGTAGGTCAAAAACATGCCAGCAAGCCATCTCAAAACTTCGTGTTCTCATAAAGTATGACAGATGGCAGTACAGTATGTACAGCCAAACCCAGAAAAGTCTTTGAATTCCAGGAACGTGCAATTCAATAGTAAAGTATAAAAAACAATTAAAGCATCTTTGTGATCCTCCTCCTACAGTGTCAAATAAAAGTGTCTTTTGTACTGAGTGGAGATCTAAATGAGATCTATTCCTAGTTGATTTCTAAATGCATAGACTGGATTCTTACATAATATTTCACAATATTTCATGAGTCTTCCAATTGAAAACTGTAGCTTTGAAGCAATAAGTGTTCACATATAAAGGTTACTCACAAATAACCGGAGTTCTTCAAGTCATTCAACATTCTAATGCAGCAAACTTACTTCCTGCTGCATGAGGCTGGAAAGTTCTCCCTTTCAGCATTGCTAAAGGTGCACACTACACTTCAGTCTCTTTTCTTCCCTGCTTTTGGATGAGCATGGCATTTAAAAAGGAACTAATCTTGTTCTTCTCAGTGCAAAAATCTGAAAGATCTCAAGAAGGGGGAGAGGCAGACAGGGTACAGATGTGGGATGTATAATAATATTCACAAACAAGGTAGTAATTCCTGAAGGCCAGGGCAATGACTACTTGTTCGGGGAAAAAAAGAAAACAAACCCCAGTATTGCAGTTGAAAAGCAGGACTTGCTTTGTTTCTCAGAGTCCTGAGGTGATGAGAAAAAAATAACATCCTTTGCACTTTTCTGAGGCCCTTTCCAAGTTGTTCTCAAAAAACCCCTTGATGTACTTATGTGTTAGTTTCAAGCTCGTCCCATACAGCAGATGACTTCCTCAGTCAGTAAACTGTGTAATATCTAAATCACAGTTTACATAATATTCCTCAGCTACAGCCAGCAGGATGTACCGTTTCCCATGCAAAGGTACAAAAACACCCCTGGGGCTGTATCCCTTTGTGCAGTGTAAGCCTGTTTTAAGAAACTTCTCAGTAGGGTAAAACAAAAGTGACAGGGGAATCAGTCCTCAAGCACTCTAAATTAAATGCTGTGCTTTCATGAGAGGATTAGGTCAACCTGTATTAGTAAAAGAGATAATAGCAATACTGCAACTGAGAAGTGACAATGGAGCCCCATGAGAAGATGATTTTATACAATAGAATAGCAGTACTCATCTGAAAGATTCTAGAGGGAAATAAAAATCTGAATATTTTAAAAGACAAAAATAAGTTTTATTTATAAAGATATCTTGCTAAGTATGATTGACTGTTGTGTGCATGTTTCCCAAATACCAGACTGGATCATTTTCTGTTCTCCTTCCAAGGCACACTCAAAGTAAACTGCTGGTCTACAGGTTTCTTTTATCTTAGTATAATCAATACATTCATATTTGTCATAGTATTTTTTTGTTATGACTGCCTGAATCTGTTGGTTAACAACAGAGAAGTTCAAGAGATTGTTGTTATCTATATAGTTTATCTGTCAAGGTATTAAGCAGTACTATCTATCAGCTACCAGATTTTTTTTTTTTTTTAATTTTTTTCTTTATGTGTTTTGCCCTGAAAATGCATCTGCTGCCCACAAGAGACCTTCTGCTGTTCAGCTGACTATTGGTGGCAAACAACTGCAATTGCTCAAAACAGCAATTTGCAAAGAGTTAATAATGTACATGTTGCATAAAACAAACGTTATCTGCTGAGGTCCTCTGTCACT
>NW_010321352.1:11522-18794 GCF_000700745.2 Antrostomus carolinensis
ATGCACGTTATCCCTGCAGCAAGAGAAAGATGCAAGCTATGTTTATCATACATAATAGAACTGTTTTGAGCTGATAATTTAAAGCAGCTGGGAAGAAATAATCTAAAGGAAAAATGTCCAAGTAAAAGTTCTCTGTGCAGCCTTAACTCTGATCTGTTAGGATGACATATTGTTACATTTCCTCAGGCTTCAACTACAAATCTTGCATTCTGCACAAGATGGATTAAAGCACATTAAGTTCAACAACTAGACTGGGCATCATACACTCATCTTGAAAAAGAATAACCAAAATAAAGTGCTTTCTAAAATTCTTGGGTTGACCAACTATTGAAGCAAAATACTGACCATCTTGTGAATTTCCCATCTCATGATGATGCTCTCAATTAATTATCTGAAGCATATTTTGGAAGATCCTTCTTAGCCAAACACAAGATTTGAGCTCAAAGAAATTGGCTAGTAACATGTGGCAAATCAGATCAGACAACCTAGTGGCTCCTTCTGGTCTTCAAGTCTGTAACCCTACCAAAACAATACACAGAAGTGATCCACCTAAATAGTGACTCTATAACTCAAGTTTCCTCTCATACAAAGTGTTAATTTCTTCACAGTCACTATAAAATGTTTGAAGAAAAACAGGTTTGCTGTGTACTCTTGTCTTACACTTGGACTCTTGGAGGCCATCTGAAGAAGCGTCTGATGTCTTAAGAGAGCTTCAATCTCAAATTGCAGGTTTACCAGTTAATAATAATGCTTTCGGTTCCACCTCAGAAGGAAATGGATGCCAACACACACTGAGATTGGTTCCAACACCCACTCTCCATGACCTGCCTTGGTATATGAACTACAACAACAATGTACACTTGGTGCTTGAAGAAAACTGAAAACTAAGCTTCTAAAGATATTCATATTTACATTTACCACTGCTCTGAGTGTTAAATAAGTGCAATAATTTTTTAATTCAATGTATTAGTATCACTAGAAACAGGATGAGCTTCTACTTGTCATCTTTTCAGAATAAAGGGTATCTTCTTAAGAGTCTGCACACTGAGAAGACTTAAAGTTCTCTAAAAATTCATATAGGATGCTGCCAGTTGAGTTCTTTCAAACTCTAGAAAGCACACAGGTTCCATGTAGCTATGCAATATTAACTAGAAAAAAGGAAGTTATTGAAAAATGTGAATGACTTTCCTAAAAGTCTTCTTTCTTAATTTCTTCAAAAATATTTTAATTACTTGACAGAGAAAGTGGAGAATTCTAGAACTTCAGACAATAACAAAGGTAGGAGAAAGGTAGAGACCATGTACAGGGGTCTGACCTCCTAAGGATACAGCAGGTCCCTGTAAAGGAGCTCAGAGTAATAAAGGATTCTTCTAGCTTAGCTGGACAAAACACTGTAGCACTCTATCACTAGCACAAGTCAGGATAAATGAAAATTATCCCCACTCTTTAACACAAATATCTAAACCTACGAGAGCTGGAGGCAAATATACCATGAAGTTTTTTTGGTTTTACCCAACACAACAGCAGTTCATGTGTCATAAATGCGACTGACTGTTATTAGTTTCCTGAAATCACTACAAATATTTACCAAATGTAATTTCACCATACTCCCAATTCCCACTCATTGAGAACTAGACAAAATATCAAGCACTGAATATCTGAAGTTACAAGGAAAAGGTCAACTTGCTCTTCCACGTAAGTGTGGCAATGGAATACTGAACAGTGAGCAGGGCCCTTCACAAGGGAGAGAGCTGTTCCTGTGAGACACATTACAGATCCTTTTGTGCATCCTTAAGAAAATGAAATTACAGCTGTCAGAGGTTGACAGCTTCAGCTAGAGAACTAATGAATTGTTAAGTGGACTGTTCATTTCTCCACAATGCTTCAACTTGCATTAAGGCAAATTTCCATCTCACTTGCCCACCATTCTTCCAGCCTCTCATAGCATGAGATTTGACAGCTTTAGTCCCCAGTTACCAACGGTAAAATAGATTTTCCTGCTGGAAAATACCGAAATACATTTTAATACATTTTTACAAAATGTTAGAATTGCTCAGGAAAGAAATCTTCAACAAAGAGCTGAATAACCAAAGACTAATGTAATTCATATAATTGGCATATAGAGAGAGCAATAAGTAGTTTCACTCTAACTTTAGATTAAGCCGAACTGAACTGGAACCTGTCTTACTTTCTTGTATATACATATATTTTATGTACACTAATAGTCAACTGAACAGCCAGTTTCTTTCCTTGATTTAAATACATACACTAAAGAGAAAACTGAATGAGAAATAACTTGTTTATCAGAAATTACTTACCCTCCTACTTGATGGGGTTCCCTTACAGAGGGTTTAAAAAGTTCCAGAGCATTTTGAACTAAGACCTCAGAAAAAGCTTATATCAATTCCTGTATTGTAACCTAGTCACAACTCAAACAACTGCTGATAAATACATATTTAGCTTATTCTCTTTTCAATAGAGCTGTAATGGAATTCTGTAACAAGTGCATGAGATTATTGTGTAACAAGTGCATGAGGCCAGGTTGGATGAGGCTTTGAGCAACCTAGTCTAGTGGAAGGTGTCCCTGCTCATGGTAGGGGAGTTAGAACTAGATGATCTTTAAGGTCCCTTCCAACCCAAACCATTCTATGATTTTATGATTTAATCTGAAATCCGTCAGAATAATACAGAAAAATGTTTCAGAAATGCTTCACCTGTTGAGGTCTCTCTAAAAAAGCAGAAAACAGAGCTAATTAGGTAGAAACCTAATCACACTTAAATGTAACTAGAAAGTTAAGTGCAACTCACTAAGAAAAAAAGCAGATTAAGTGGCCCAAAATACTGATTTACTATAATACAACAACAATATGGTTTACAATACATGTAAACCATAGATTCACTGATTCACTGAGCTAATAAATCACATAATTGTTACCTTCTGACAACTTTTAGGTAAAAAAAATATTTTTTTTAAACATTATAGTGTGGTTTGTTGGTGGCTTGTTTGTTTTGTTCTGTTTTTACAATGTCCTATGTAGTTAAAATGAGCTACTTGAAAATATTTCTGGTATGACTTCTCTCACAGAAGAAAACTTATGAACTCCTCACCTCAACTTGAAGTGACTATGCTGCTACCAGCTATGTTTTGAGACCCAGTAAAATTTTATTTGTTCCCTTCAGGAAGATCAAATGACTCTGGCTGGCACTAGCACATGGAGTTTACCCATCCACGTACTGTAAAATGTGTCTCTGTGCAAATTTGAAATACAGCTGAAAAGTAAATGAAAGCAACGGGAAAATTTTAAGTATGTTATGTGTCACAGAGGTGATACATTGTAATTACCTTACCAGTGACATCTTAAAGCACATCAATACATCCTTCAGTGACCACAGTTTAGCCTATGATTACGTTTCAGTGAAAAATAGTCCATCTCTCTGGGAGAGAAAAACAATGCAAAACCAAGAAGTTATCTGTTTCACAATGATCTCAATTCATATTCTTTAAAAATCTTTGCAGAAAGAGGAGAAAGAAAATCTTCATGATTGCTTCTCCAAGAGTTCCTATTTTCTGTTTTGCCTAAACTGGAGTTTTAGAATGAAACCCACTGACTAATGAGGCAAACCAGGCAAAGGTAGACAAGTCTTCTGTATTTTTTTTCCTCCCTTTTATATGAGGTGAGAGAAAAGTAGAACAGGGATCAAATTATTTCATTATTATTGAAATTAATGGCTTTAAAAGACTGCAGATAAACCTCATTAATTATTATGGTTGAAACCAGATAGATTATTTACATCGTTTACTGATGAGTTTGTCATTGTATGTCCTGAGATGTACTTTATTGCTTTCCAACATGCATTTACTTCACTGTAACAGTTTTCAGGCTGGAAGTCCAGTCCCATTCTGATAAACACCACTTAATATGAGAGAAAGCCATTGTGACAGACTGACAAAGAATCTCTGCAATTAAATTATTTTCACAAACTAAGGAACTGTTTTCCTTTTACTTTGTTACATTATATAATAATACAATTCTGTCACATTAAATATGTCTGATCCAATATTTGAATTTGCACAAGTACAGGAAAAAACCAATATATTTTGGTATACCTATTTTCTACTTAGAACTTTACACGGCCTTACTCCTAACCATCTGTTCACTCTTTCACCCGCTTCTCCTCCCTCCTGCTCCTGCTAGGATTTTTCTGATTACATGAAAGTGATGTGTTCTTTGTTTTCCCATGATAAGAGAACCTGAGTTTGTGGAAAATCCCTCAGAGTCTTTTCTCCTTCAATTATAGAGATCAGTCAATATGGTTTCTTCAGGGAAAGAATACTTACTTGCATTTTTCCTTCTCAAGACTTTATTAAAATAAATCTATTTATATCACTCTCCAGAGACTTTGGGAGTTGATAACTATATTGTTAAGGACAGATTATTTTATGAGTTCATCCCATAACATGGGAATTCTTTGAACATCTTTTCCACCAGGAGGCTGAGTAACTGAAACAGACTATTCAAGAGAGATGTGAAAAGGCACAGGCAGCTGACTTTGTTTCCATTGCCAAAGCCTAGACAACTTGAATTCTGACATCTGTTCATACAATGGGAGAAAGCCAAGGTAAGTAGTAAGCTCTTAAAGAAGAAAAATCATCTTTGGAAGTTACAAAAGTAACATGCATCGTATTGTACAGGTGAATGCCCGGCTGTGCAGCTGGTGCCATACTCAATGCTTTGGCTTCTATGATCATGGGTCTACCTGTAAGAAGCCAGGTTTGTTGGGAGCTGATGGGATTCACCTGACCAAATGGGGCAAGAGCCTCTTTGCCAACAAGCTTGCCAGTTTTCTAAGTAGGGCTTTAATCAGACTCAGTGGCAGAGAGGGATGGGCTTTTGAGCAATACAGAAGAGCCAGGGGTTGCTGATGCATTAGGAACCAACAGGAAAACATCTGTGAAACACTGCAAAGGAATTAGGGCTTGTTCCTCCAAGGTGACACAGTCAACAGCCCAGCTGAAGTGCCTCTATACCGATGCACACAGCATGGGTAACAAACAGGACTTGGAAGCCACTGTGCAGCTAGAAAGCTGTGATCTAATCAGTGTCACTGAAACTTAAGTGGGATAAATCATATGACTGCAGCACTGCAATCAATGGCTAGAAATTGTTCAGAAGGGACAGGCAGGGAAGATGGGGGGGGGGGGGCGGGCAGAATTTGCCCTCTGTAAAAAATGCACAGAGCTGTGTTTGAAAAACAATGGTGAACAGGTTGAGAGCTTATGGGCAAAAAATCAGAGGTCAAGCCAACAAAGGAAACCTCATGGTTGGTGTTTAATACAGGCTGCCTGATCAAGAGGATGCTGCCAAAGCTTTCTTACTTCAGCTACTGGAAATGATCCTGCTGAGGGACTTCAGTCATCCTGAAATGACGTGACTTTACTTTTATTTACTATATAAGACTCTGCAAGTCTACCTACTTAGCTTTTACGCATTCTTTCTCCCCACATCATTTGTTAGTTCAGAAATCTACAGAAAAATGTGAGTTGCTATAAACACTATCTTTCCCGAACTCTTTGTTACTCTATTATTTCAAGCTCTGCTGAAGATGATGTCTTTTTTAGATCATTGCTTCTCAAAAGAGAAGTTAGTTACAATCTTCTTGCATTAGTTTTAAGAACAAAAATATAAAAATTTACTCTTCCTAAATATTGCATTTCATGCATCAACATCATCTTCAATGTATTTTTAGATTTTTGAGCAATCATCTCCCCATAGCAACACTTGCTTATCACTTTGCTGATCTGCATGTACTAGAGAGACTATCAGAAGCTGAGAAGGTTGAGATTTTGTAAATCTCTTCAAGATATTATGAAATATATCCCCTCCACCCCTCCCAGGATTCCAACAGAGATCACCAGGAAAATGAAGTCTGAAACTATGAGATACAGAATGGACCAAAAGCCACTCCTCTTTCTTATGATCTGTAGCAATTCTTTCACGTTTGCTCTACAATATTTCTTTCACACTCCACTTCCAGAGGATTGTTTTTTCCTCACAACTGCTGTCCTCCAAACGTTTGTCTTTCAACACTCCTTCCCCTATTAGTTCTGCAAAAAACCATTTCGATTCCATAAAGTATATCTATTTTCCTAATACATACAAGAATCCCAAAAGAGGAATTAAAAAACACTATTTAGGTTCTTGATCCAAAACTTAAAACAACAATAATGAAAAAAATAGAACCAAAAGACTATGTAGTTGCTTTCTTTGAAGTTGCAAGCAGAATGTGGGACTGATACAATATCAAATGTGGTCAGGCCACAAAAACGTTAAAATAAAACTTTGGAACATAGCAGTGTTAAAATGACTCAGAGTTACTCAAATTAGCTTGCTCTATATATAATACACCTATGTGTTGGGTTTGCTTGTGTGTGGCGAAGAAAAATCAATTTAATTGTTTGCAAACCATCTGAGTAGACAAAACAACCACATCTTACAACACCTTCCCATACCCCTCCCTTCTTCCCGGGCTCAAATCACTTTGCTCCCAATTTCTCTACCTTCCCCCCCAGCCGCACAGGGGACAGGGAATGGGGGTTCAGTCAGTTCACCTCTGCTGCTCTTCCCAGCATGAAAGTCCAGGAACAAATGTTCCAAAGCGAGCTTCCCATGGAGTCAGGACTTCTTTGGGCTCGGCTCTGGCATGGGACATGCACAGGCTGCATGAGACTTTCCCCCCACTCTGGGGGTCCACTCCCCACTCAGGCTCAGGGTCACAATTTCAGTCACACTTGCCTCTGGTTCAACTTCTCTGCTCCTCCATGGGCTGGAGGACCAGGAAAATGGTACCAGAAAAAACCCCCACCTACACATGGGTTCTGCTTTGTCATTGATCTCCATGGGCTGCAAGGTTCTTTTTCTTCTCCTACTCCATCAGGTGAACCTGGTGTGTGGATCTTTGTCTTTTATCCTCTTCCCTCTGGCAACGAACTCTCTCCCTCTGTCTGTCCATCCTTCGTTTAGGCTGATCATCGTCTTTTTGTTTGTCAACGGCCTCCCTCCCAGGTACCACACCTGCTTCTTTTCAGGACAGTCCTTCCCCTCACAAATATGGATTCACAGAGGTGTTTCTCTAGTGCTCATTGGCCCAGCCTGGGCTGGGACGGCAGGGGGGAGAGGTGTCCACTTTTGGAGCCAGGGGAGCTTTTCACTCTCATAAGGTCGTCCTTCCCCCACTACCAAAAATACCCAGCTTTCCCCCACCCCCCCCCCC
>NW_010321352.1:18814-20534 GCF_000700745.2 Antrostomus carolinensis
AAGTCACACCTTACCTTTGCTTCCGTACTGTTCTGGTGGCAGGTCATATGGTACAGGAAAATATGTTGCCGAATCATTATTTTCTGAAAGCATTTTCCCTCTTACACGAAAGTAACCTTTGCCCAATCCCTATGAAGGAAGGGAAACGTATAGAAGAAAGATTTATTAGTTTTGGGGAAAAAAGACAAACTTTATCCACAATAGATTCTTTCTAGATTCTTTTTCAATAAGAGTTTTGTTTTGCCTCCATTACTGAGATTAGATATTTCCTAGAGCACCCTCCTATCTTAAGAACTCAGATTCTCTTACTACTACTATTTCAGGCTCTTATCTTTCTTTCACATTCACTGTCTTGGCCCCACAGGTGGGTCCACATTGGATATACTCTACCTTCACAGTCCCTTACACGTATACCAATCTATTTCCACATTCACTAGGTAAACACGCCTGTGGCCTTGCTTGTGTGCACAATTCCATCCAACTTGCCCAAGGTCTTTGTTATTACCACGTGGGCAGCATACCTCAATGCAACAAGATGCTGCTGCTTTTCCATAAACACTTCCAGACACTGGAATAAAATTTTAATTATTAAACAATATTAACCCCTTTGGTGTTTAATATTAAACTAAAGTGAAAAGCTTTAAACATTTTCTCTTTGCTGTTTAATTTCATCCTGACCATATTAGTTAGATGTCCAGTGTGTTTCATGAACTGAATTAAAATTCAACTTGTGATACAGAAACAGGTCTTCAAACCTATGCTTTTCAGGTATCTTGGGTAACACCATCAGTGTATGCTAAAAAAATTCAATAAAGATTTGAAACTGCTTGCATAAAAGTTTCAAAGACTACACTTATATTGGAATGCCAAGGTTAAGAACAAAACAAAAAAGCTATAATGCAATACAATACAAGAGCAGACAGATTTAAAGCAATTCAAGTAATTTGGGCAGATAATATTGCTTAGCCACTTCTCCAGAGAAACTGGATCCCATTCATCAGTTGTGGTAAACTACACAAAAGCAAATCTCTAATAGTGAGATTTCCAATAGCCTATTGCCAATCAAGTACAATTTGATTAGAACAGACTAACAGTTTAAAGGCTATCAAGCTTTTACTATTTATTTCTGAAACATTACTGAACAACTGTATTTTTCTTTCTAAGATCACAGATGTGGTGGTTTGACCCACAGTGGGACCATGTGGTCTTGCACTCCCTCCCCGTACCCAGTGAGATGGGATGGGAGACACAACAAAGGGGCCACGGAATTAGGATGAGGACAGGGACGGCTCACTCAGCAGTTATGGTCACGGGCAAAACAGACTCAACTTGGGGAAGAAAAATCAATTTAATTCATTGCCATTCATCTGAGTAGCCCAGTGAGACATAACAACCACATCTTACAACACCTTCCCCCACCCCTCCCTTCTTCCCGGGCTCAAATCACTTTGCTCCCAATTTCTCTACCTTCCCCCCCAGCCGCACAGGGGACAGGGAATGGGGGTTCAGTCAGTTCACCTCTGCTGCTCTTCCCGGCATGAAAGTCCAGGAATAAATGTTCCAAAGTGAGCTTCCCATGGAGTCATGGACCTCTTCAGGCACAGCTCCCAGCTCTGGCATGGAGACGTTCAAGGGCTGCAGACAGACCTCACGTCCAGCGCACATCCTCATCCCCGCTCTGGCAGTGAGTGACTCTTGGGGTCTCAATTCAGTCACACTT
>NW_010321352.1:20723-22226 GCF_000700745.2 Antrostomus carolinensis
GCTGAACCTCCACGGGCTGCAGTGGACCTTATTTACCTTCTCCTACTCCATGCAGTTGAACTGGGTGTCTGAGGTTCTCCGTCCTCCCCCTCCTCCTCCTGGCAGCACAGCTCTCTCTATTTAGGCCAATAGTCTTCTCTTGTTCAGGTCGATGGCCTCTCCTCCAGGTTCTCCCCATGTTCTTCTTTTCAGGACAGTCCTTCCCCTCACAAATATGGAGCCACAGAGGCATTTCTGTAGTGCTCACTGGCTCAGCCTGGGCTGGGGGGGTCTCCGCCTTGGAGTGAGGGGAGCTGTCACTCTCACATGGTGGCCCTTGCCCTCAAACCCAACACAATCTTTTGGGTTGGAAGGGACCTCTAAAGCTCAGCTAGTCCAACGCCCCTGCAGCAAGCAAGGTCATCTACCACCTCTCTGGGCAACCTATGCCAGTGTTTCACCACCCTCACTATAAAATGTTTCTCTCTCATATCTAATCTGACTCTATTCTCTTTCAGTTTAAAACCATTATGCCTTGCCCTATTGCTACAGGCCCCTATTAAAAAGTTTGTCCCCATCTTTCTCATAGCCGCTCTTTAAGTATTGAAAGGCTGCAATAAAGTCTCCCTGGAGCCTTCTCTTCTCCAGGCTGAACCCAAACCCAGCCTTTCTTCACAGGAGAGGTGTACCATCCCTCTGATCATTTTTGTGGCCTCCTCTGGACCTTCTCCAACAGGTCAATGCCAGAGCTGGACACAGTACTGCAGATGGGGGTCTCACCAGAGCAGAGGGCCAGAATCACCTCCCCGGACCTGCTGGCCACGCTGCTTTTCATACAGCCCAGGATATGACTGGCCTCCTGGGCTGCAAGCGCACATTGCCATCTCATGTCCAAATATTGACTTACACTTCATCCAAGCTGTAGGATACATCAGTCCAAGTTTTACTGGATTACTGTTTTGTCATAGTATGAGCAAGCTTCTTAATTGCCAGTAAACAATCCCATTTTATTCACACATACATCCTGGATGAATGGATAGTCCCATCTATATGCAGTATTTTTACAATACTGTAAGTTCTTCTTTACTGAAGTTTTACTTTTCAAATGTTAGCATTGTACACTGGAGGAACTAACATTCATATGACCATACAAAGCAGTCTTACACCTTTTTCTTTGCTATTGAAGAAGCATAGTAACATAGAAAAGGGAGAGCTGCCAAAGATAACATCAAGCTGTATTACAGCAGTTCTAGCAAGTCAGTTCAATAAACTCCTTTAGAATATAGATGCTGCTTTTGTTTCATGACCCATAGTAACAGGAAGCTACTAGTTCTGATGTAAGAAACACTGTGTATTATTTCAAGAACTAGGTAAAAGCCACTGCATTTTAAATGAAAGAACAGGGGAAACAAACAAGATCCATGCTAAAGGACCATGTGAATGAAAATCCATTTTAAACTTCCCCTTCTTATACCATTAAAGTCAGTGAAATTTTAATGAATCATAGAATGGTTTGGATTGGAA
>NW_010321353.1:0-10372 GCF_000700745.2 Antrostomus carolinensis
CCCAGCCCCAGCCCCATCATTTCACAGTTGTTCTGGGTCTCCTGAGAGTCCACAAGGACTGGGAAGGACTGAGAGCCATAACATGCCCCTGGGATGCTTGGGGACAGACAGTGCTGCCAGCAGAAGGATAAATATTTCTGTTATGGCTTGGGCTCTGCTCCACAACATACATGTGCTAAAATGTCTAAAGCTTATTGTAAGCAAGTTGGGAGTCTAAATACATTTGTGGCTCTGGACCTTACTACCTAATAACATCACCTACACTTGGAATAATCGGAGATATTGTTAAGAATACCTGTGAGACTGTGTTTTTAATCTTTTTTTTTAACCTTGAAATGTTCCTGTCAGTTCCACTTTACAGGCTTCTAGCCATCTGAACCCTGTTGTAAGATGCTGAGGGACTTTCCCCCTTGTTTTTTGTATAAAACTTTCCTTCCTTTTGTAGGTTGCACAGCAAAGTCTTAGCATAAACCTCACCCCCCCCACCACCTGTTGCACTTTGGGACTACGAACAATTTACAATATGAACAAAATTTACAGTATGAACAATTTGTCCATTTATAAAAGGAAGAGTCACAGAAAGGACAAACAAATGCACATCCTGTGGGTTTGATGCAGGAGAGCCTGGAGATCACTGGCATCAGTGGGCACATTCACTGTGGGTCTGTCATTAACTCCTATAGACCTTGGGGCACACCCCCACTCCACATGAACACTCACACAAGTCCCACAACCCCTACACCTTGCCAGCAGAGGAGGAGGATTTAAGAACTGCTGCAAATTATTTATTCATTCAAGATATTTTCATCAGCCGCCAAATATTGACCGATCTTGAGTAGTGGGT
Organism: Antrostomus carolinensis; assembly: GCF_000700745.2. Lineage (NCBI taxonomy): Eukaryota > Metazoa > Chordata > Aves > Caprimulgiformes > Caprimulgidae > Antrostomus > Antrostomus carolinensis. The sequence continues at coordinate 845 of NW_010321353.1, forward strand.
GTGAACTGATCTAATTTATTTATCTATTCCACTGAGGAATTTTGGACAAAGTTATTTTGAGAGCAAGGTGTGAATTCAATGCAAGGTCTAAGCAAATTAGGACAGGCTGTGCTAGACTGAGAACCAAGCTCTTGTATGTCAGCCTGGGGGAAGTTTCCAGGTTTAGGAACTCCTGAGTCAATCTAAGGCTGCTCCTGAAGCACCCTTTATATGGTCTGTGGGGATTGAGGGCAAGATGGAACTGAAGAAAAGGCTTAGTTTCTAACTTAAACGACTATTTGAACTTACTTAAATCACTAACCTAAGGTCATGCATTAGTTTCTGGTTAGGACTAAGGTCTATCTCTGCATGCAATTAAGCTCCATCATGCTTGAATCTGAATTTCTGGTTATAGCTGCTGCACTCTAGTAATCTGCAAACTGGACCGAATGTCTCCTAAAGATGACCTGGCTTGCATTAGGACCTCTGACAGTGAGGAAGTTTAAAAGGGACACTTGGGTCGGTGGATTGGAAGGTGTTGAAGGTGGAAGTGGGTGGAAAAGCCTTCAAAGGGAGGCTGAGGGTTCACTCTGAGCCCAGAATGGTGCTAGGCATTTAGTTTTGGTTTTTTAGGTTGTTTTATTTTGTGGGAAAACCTTGCCTCTTATTTTTAAATTAGTATTAATAGCTAGTCTGGAACGCTGGCTTCAGAAGTTATTATTATGTTTCAACAGATGTTCAACAAGTCAGATTATTTAATTAGCTTCATGCTCCTTAACCTCATAAATCTGTGAAAGCTGTGACAAGGAAAAAAGAAAAGGAATAATCATAGTAAATCAATACCCTAGAGCTTCTTAATGCAGTCTAAAAAGTTTGAATCAAAGCACCATATAAAAGTTTAGGGAGCAAACTGAGTGTCTCTCTTTGGGCCATAAATCTCACTTGAGCATAGTTTTGGAGGAAAATGCCCAGGATTCTCAGCAGAACATCCTTGTGAAGTGGGGAGAGTCTTTGTGTGTAGGAAGCTGGTTTGGCATTGGAGAGACCTGCATACAGTCCGTAGCTCTGCTGCTGACTTAAAATGTGACTTTCAGAAACTCTGCCTGTTTCTTTTCTTGTCCTACTTAAACAGTGGCAATGTTGTCTGAAGCAGAGTCCGACCCTATGTACAGCCATGTATATCCATGCACAGAAACTCTGCATCATGTCTACATCTATGGTGATGAAGAGATTATTATTTTGGGACCTTCAGGCAGAGAAGTGATACAGTAATAACAGTAGCATAAGAGCAAGGAGACGGACATGTTCTGTCATTTTTTTTTTCGTCTTTCTGTTCCACTGTATGCTTGAGTTTTCATATACTTACCTAGAGAGCAAATGATTTTCTCAAAACAAAACAAAAAATGAAGCACCCTCTTTCCACAAAAGCATTACTGCCTCTTTGCCCTTCCTTTGGTTTATTGCTCTGTTACAGACCTGTTTGTCTCTCCCCTGATACTCCAGAAGCTTTCATTAAAAAGGAGATAATTGATAAATTAGTCTTTGTCAATTATCCACTTCTGCTTGACACAATTCTACTTTTTCCACCTGTACAGTTTTCTTCCCCAGCATGGGAAAAATATTACTTCTTCCCAACATCCAACCTACATCAGCCCAGCTCTTTGAAGGGCTCACACAGAGCAAATTAGACAGGGTTTTTATGTGCATGTGTATATACACACTTTCTACAAGAAAGCTGGGGAGGGAATTTACAAAGACAGGCAGTGATAGAACAAGGGGTAATGGCTTGATGGTCAGAGACTGGAACAGGTTGCCCAGAGAAGCCGTGGATGCCTCCTCCCTGGAAGTGTTCAAGGCCAGGTTGGCTGAGGATTTGAGCAACCTGGTCTAGTGGAAGGTGTCCCTGCTGATGGCAGGGGGGTTGGAACTAGATGATCTTTAAGGTCCCTTCCAACCCTAACCATTCTGTGATTTGATGATATACACACACACACACACACACACATATATATATATATATGAGGACTTTTCTCAAAATTACTCCAGAGAAGAGGGTCATCATTTAAGACACTCTTCAGAAGAAAGATGCCTTTTTTTCTCTCTGCTTCCCATTGACAAGGATGCCTTAGGAGACTGACTTTCTGATTTCCGTACCTCTGTTATTCCCTTAACTTCAGTAACAGCAATATCACCTTTTCTTCCTTTCTCCCACCTTTACGTTATACAAAAAGTTTGGGTGTTTTTGGGGGGGGTTTGTTTTGTTTTGTTTGGGTTTTTTTTTTGTGAGGTGGGTGCATGAATAGATGACTTGCCAGCACATTTGCAAAGCAGCAAGGCCACCCCAATCAATGAAGATGGAAAGCTAAGTGACAATTTGGTTGCTTCACCATAATTCACCTCAAGTACTTGGTACTATTGCAGACAATAAACTTAGTTCTCAATGGGTGTGAATCTGACCTTGAAAAGTAATCCTCTCCTGTTAGGTTTCAACAAATTCAGTGGGAAAATCTTTCTATTGTATGGCAAGCACTAACCATTACCAGGATCCTAGGCCAGCTGTCACCAGCAGCTGGACTGGTATCTCTGCCTTTACTGCAGATATTACAGATGTGTTATGTGACTACAGGAGACACGAGTCAGTGAATCAAAGCTTACAGTGACCCACTTCATCCTCAGCATGCCTGGAAGAACAGGGCTTTATTCCCACGTGTGGTATTTTAAAATGAGTTGACCTCATCTTCATTTCAGAAAAATACTTTGTTGACAGACTTTTGCCCCTCCAGGGATCAACTTCAAACGAGAGATCATTTATAGAGGAAAAAACTCCAGTAAGGGCTTTTTGTACTCTCATTGGCTCCAGCAAGACAATTTTTGGTCTTAATTTTTATTTCCAGCAATTTCATATTATGTGTCTTATAATATGCCTGCCCTCCATAGACTAGATAAATCAGAGGGGACAGAAACCTGGGCATGGCAGGCATGGATTTGCTTCAGAAACTTCTGAAGGTCAGTTTTTTGCTCTGAGCTCTGTGCAGTGGGATTTAGGTTAAGCACAGACAATATGGTCATCACCCTGAGATCTACAATTAAATCTTTTCTCCCTGTGTGGACCTAGTAACACTTGCTACACAGTGTGCACCACTCATTGCTCTGGACTTCATTATGCTGACTGCAGTAAATGGGTCTGTTGCTCCTGCTGTTAATGCTGTGGTAGGAACTAACATCACCTATTGAGTTTGTCTATTTTTTTATAGTCAGATGCTTTCTAAGGGCTGTATTATGCTTTGGTTTTTGGCTTTGTTTGTTTGGGTTTTTTTAATAACTGCTTTCTTTTGTCTCCAGCACCACCATTCATTTCTCTGCTGTCTTTACCTTTCAAATGGCATTATATCCCTGCTAAGGAATTCCCTTATATGCAGCCAGTTTAGTGGGAAGGTGAAATTAATCCTTGTTAATTCAAAAGAATGGAAGAGGAGAAATCTGGGTGTAGAGAATGGCCATCTTTTTCGTGATTGCATGACTGTCACAAAATTTAAGTTCAAAAAGGTCCAGACAGTGTGACCTCTCTCCTACTGAGGGTTAAAAAGCATCACCTGCTGCGTCTGCCTGCAGCTCAGTGACACGTTTCTGCTGAAAGCATCTTGCTCAAGCAAGGCTTTGATGCAACCTGTGAAGAAATGGGCAGGGCTCTCAGCTGATATTCTGTTTATCTTGTTTTGCCCTCCCATACTGTAGGAAAACAAATGAATTATGTTTACACTTGTTGCTTTTGTCATCTCTCTTTAGACACTATGCTACCATTATATATGCATTTCTCATCAATTTTATCAGTGACAGAATTAAGAATGAAGTTGCAAGGTAGGCAAATATTTGTAGCAACTACATTTTTTTATTTGATGAGAAATACCTCCCAGGTAAAAGGAGACATTCTTCCTGGATAAATTCTACATTTTCTGCAGAGCACGAACAGGTAGGCTGTGACTTTGCATGTTACCCTATTGTTAGTACCGTTATTATTGTCAGTAACCAAACAATCTTCTGTTTTCTAGCAGTTAGAAAGAAACCATAAAAAATATCTTTGAGTGCAATCAAGAAAGCTTCTTTGAGAAGCTCTTCTTTTAGAACTCCAATGCCCTTTAAAAATATAGGGGCTTTTTTTCTTCACTTTTCATTTCTTTAAGTTTTTTTTTTTTTAAATGAAGGATACGACAGGGATTAAAATGAAAAAGGATCTGGAACCATTTTGACTGAGAGGAAAGAAATATTTGTACATTATTCATTGTACTCTCAGTTATTCATCAAAAGTTACATTCTTCAACTAAAGTCTTTTCCTTATCTTAAAGCCACTGACATGAATATATATCACCAAGTTAAAAAGATTGAATTACACTTCTCCCGCTGCTGCTAAGATTCATGGAAGCTCAAAGCCCAGCCTGGTCCCTAGGTGTACCGAGCCAGTGCATTTTATGATTTTCGGAGAACAACGCTAACAGGGTTTGTCTCTTCATTGTGATACTGAGATGATTGAAAATGTGCTGCTATATTGCTTGATAAAAGACCTTTGCCAAAAAGGAGAGCAGCTTTGTCATTTGAGAACATTACCCATGGGGTTTAAGAGACCTACTTGACAGCAAAAGCTCTAGCAGATTTTTTTTTTAAAGCAGTATGTTTCTCCATGGCCATTTTCAAGTAACTTGAACAAGAGAAAAGAAGGAGCTGAGATGTGATCCATAAAATCTTCCAAGTATTGTGTTTCCCCATGAGAACCAGGGAAACAAGTGACATTTTCTTGCTCTGGTTCCTGGTGTTTGATCAGAGGGAAAGTCATTCTTGTTTTGTGTTTCTCTGGTACACCGGATCACAGCTTCCCAAGGTGTTGGCTATTCTCCAGGTGCCCAGCTTTAAAACAATCATGGGTGTGGAGGTATGGCATTCTGTGTTCTGTGCAGGATGACTGCCCACCCTACCTGATTTAATTTTGCAAGTGTTGGGGAAATATTTGCTGCCACAGTAAGGCTTTGAGTGCAAAGAAAGTTGGTTGGAAGTGAGTTTGGTGTGTCCAATGTGCACGGCTGAGACAGGTCCTTTGCAGGATGAGCTGTGTGCTGGCTTGATGCAGTGATGTCTGGAGGCTGTACTGCCCAACCACCTATGTGATTGAAAATACATAGAGATGTTTTTAGGTCATGCACAGGGATTGGAGTCAGTCGTATGAGCAAAACAGACCTGTGGCAGACAAGCTGAGTTGGCCGGCGTGCAAGATATGGAGCAGCCTTGCTCTGGGAAGTGTCAGCTGTCACCCCTGTCTCCTTACTGCTCACTGCACAGGAGAAAGGGCTGTCCCTGGCAGTGCTGCACCAGGGCATAAACTTGGTGGCATCAACCCCAAACTCCCTGAGAAGATAACATAAGGGCTTGCAAGTGGCCTGAATTTCCTAGCGGGTCTTGATGATGTGGCTCTTGGCTGATTTTACATTTGACACACAAGGACTTATTTTTTTCCTGATCTTTTAAAAGATGCATTAAAAGAGCCAGTTCACACAAGGGGCCTTAAACATATGACAGACCAGAGACAAATCCTAAGACTCATATCCGTGTTGCAGGTGCCAACACAAATGCAAGGGGTGAGGCAGGTGTTAGTGTCTCCGCAAGCATCCTAGGACCAAGGAGGCACCTCAGAGCTGCCGAAAAGGTACCGTGACCTTCAGCAAGATGGAGTTCAGTGAAAAAAAATCCCCTTATTCCTCATAGACTATGAAGTGCAAGTTTGGTTTCATGGCACACACTCTAACTCTAAAACAGAGATAACTTTTTTACCAATGTTGGCTTGCATTTCAGAGCCAGGGCTACCAAATAGTATGTAGTATCAAATAACAGCAACAACAACAGCAGCAATGCAATAATATTGTCTAATGAGATCAAATGTTGTTGTACAACTATTTGTTTTAATAGCAATTCACACCTAGGGCTGCCATCAGACATTTCACTGCAGAACTGGTGTATTTTACACAAATGCACAGAGCACTCTTCTGGCAACTTCTCCTGTAGTGACCCACAAGTGCATTTTTCTGCCTGTGCAGGTGGTTGGGCACCCACCAATCCTTGTTTTGCTCCTTAACCAGGATAGTATTAGATGATCTGCACTGAGCTGTACATCATGCCACAACAACATGCCTTTGATGGGAAAATGGACTGCTGCAATTTGAGTAGGGCTGAGCTCTGACTTGCCAAGGGCATGTGGTGATAACTTGAACTGAGAGGACCTTAGGAGAGGAGTACTGTAATTAAAATCTCCACTGAAGTTCAGGAAAGCTGGATAAACTAATGATAAACTGGTCCAGGAAACAAAATAGTGACATGGTTGTTGTCATTTCAGAATAAATGGATCCAATTTAGTGTGGTGATGGTGAGAAATTTATTTTTAGAAAACATAAAGGGCCTTTCTATATCTCTTTCTTGTCCTTGGCAACTTAGCAAATGCTGGTTTTGTCTTTGCCTTTCCCAAACCATAATACTTGCAAATTTTGTCCCCTCTTGCTGCTGTAAAGTCCAGAAAAGAAGGCTGGGTTTTAAACTCAGCCCACGTAGTCCCTGCCTTACCTATTGCAAGAAATAGACTGCAAGTGGCCCAACGGGAAATCACATTTTCTGTGATTTTTGAATACCCTTCCTTCTCCCTAAATTATGAAGTGATGCTGGGCAAAAGGTAGCTAAGGAATCGTGGTTTGCTCTCTAGATGGTTGAGCAGCAGGGCTGAACCAGGCAGATGACCAATTAGTAAAGGCAAATAGCACAGGAGCAAACTCTTTTGAGCCAGACTGCTGTTGCAAATGGTTTTTCGGCCTGTGCCCAAAAATAAATGAGGCTGAAGTCAATCCAGCTGTCTTACCTATGCCCTCAGTATCAATATCCATATTCACCATGCCTATGCTAGAGAGTTTTATTTTTAACAATAGGACCAAGACTATGAGGAATTTAGAGAGGTGTCTGCTTTGTTTTTAGCTATTAAACCGATAATTTCCAAGACCCACACAAAAGCCTAGGGAGGTTGCTAAATTATGCATAAGAAAATACAGAAAAATCTCACTCGTGCCATTTCTGCTACCAGAAAACATGCTGGTGGTAGCAGGTCCCTGAGGTATTAAAGAAGTCCATTGAGTCCATCATCAGCAAATTTGCGGATGAATCAGCACATTGCTCTGACACCAGTCACTCATGCCGACTTTCAGAGAACTGTGCTGATTTATGCCAGCCCTGGCTCTGACCCCTTGCAGGGATGGATTGATGTGTACTAGGCCAAAACTGGGAACGACCTCTTCAGCAGCTGCCCATATTTTACAAGTTAACTTTTTTCTCTCTTTCCACCTTCTGAACTCTGGAGCTCTCTTTCCACATGAGCTGAGCTTTCTTGAAAACGATTGTTTAATGGGAACATCTGGTGTGTGAATGGAAGACTTATTCCTCCTTTTCACTTCAGTAAATGCTCATTGCATACTTTAAAAGTTGATCTTTTTTTTCCTTCCCCAAGCAGAGAAAAAAAATACGGATCATTACTTGACGGAACAGACTGTGCTCTTTAGTTACTTATAACGTGCGCAGGTGTAACCTGCAAGCCATGATTTAAAAGCTTTCCCCATAATTAAAAGTTTTCTACTATCAAGTCTTGGTCTCTGATTAAAATGTAGCAGTCCTTCCTATTGTTCAATTAGTGCTAATTAGGTAGTACCTGTGCACAATACTCCTTGCAATTCAATAACCACAATCTGTTTTTTTTTTTTATTTTTTGTGAGGAAAAAGTCTTACAAAAAAACCCCCCAAACTCACAAAAAATCTTGAGCTCATTTACTTGTGTGCTGTTTAGAACTGTGGAAAAAATGGAAGAGATAAGTAGGAATTATTGAAAATATTATTTGCATTCATATTTTCCCTTTCTCTTCTTCTTCACTTCCCTTCTCTTCCTTTCTCTTCCCCCTTCCTATTTGCAACAGAGGTGCTACAGAAAGATGACCTTACACATGGGTTTTTATAATAACTGGCTTGGTGAACATCTAATGTTGTTGGCTCCATGAAGTTATGTTCATGGTGTTCATGCATTCTGGTGGCTTTTTGGCTAAGCCAACTTTAGCTGAACTCCCATCTAACTGAACATAAATTACAATGATCCAGTGGGAAATGCGTAGGCCATATAGAAAGAGTGAATGTGCAAAGTGCAAGGTGTTGCACATAAACACAGCTGCTCTGACACCAGTCAATCATTATGACTCCCAGTAGACCTGTGGTGATATATGCCAGCTCTGGCCCTGACAGGGACAGATGGCAGTGACCCACAGTATTGGTATGAGAAAGGTGGAGACCCACCTTCTCAGTGTACTCAGGAATGTCTTAAATGGGGAGCTGGTATCCCTGGTTTGTTCAGGACAGGCTCCTGTACTCTACAGATGAGGGCAGTTCCACAAACCATACAGCAAGGAATGTGTGGGGAATATCCATCTGTGCTTTGAACTGCAGGGCTCTGATGTGGATAATCCTGGTACAGTGGTGGCAGTGCCTGTAAAACTGAAGTGATAGGCATTGATTTACCTAAATGCATTGAAGCCTCCAGAAAAGAAAAAATATCATATTTCTTACCCTAGGATCAAAACATTCAACAGTTTGGCTAAGAGAGGGTGGGGCAAACTTGTGGCATGTTGCAGCAGCTTGAGCTGAGAGTCACGAATAGGAGCCCTTCTCCTTTTGTCATGATTCAGTGTCAACTAGGCAGAAAGTGATGCCAAAGTTTAGAAAATGCCATTCAGACCTCTCTGTATGCCCTTCGTGCTAGTTTGGGTCAAAACTAACAAGTAAAATAATTTGAAACAGTAGGACTAAGCATCCTGTGCTTCATCCACCTGCCCAGTCAACCATCTGGGAAGCACTGGCTGAATCCAAGAGCTCTGCAGTTCCAGTTCATTCCCGGTCAAGCCAAGCAAGGTGTATGCTCTGTTAGAAACTGCCTGCACAAGCTGATTGCATCACAAACAGAAAACAAAACTCCAAATCAGAAACCAGATCCTCATTTCCAATTATTGATGTGTTAGGGCACATTGCAGTGCTTGCGAGGAACCCCTAGCCTCCTGTGGCTGAATGAGTTGAAACAAGATGCATCTTGTCTGTCTATTCTTGCTCTATGTTTTTTCCCACTCTGCATTGCTAAAAATCATATTTTGAATAAAGATGAGAATTTGTTACTTTAAAAATCTACTTGCAGTTCCCTGGGTCCCCTGTAAAACACCTCTTGGTCTTTTGTCCTCCACTTGTCTGAGATACTTAGAAAATCCGTGTGACATCAGCTGGGACTTTCAAATGAACCCATGTAGCACCAGGGATAGCCTACATAGGACTGATTAAAACATATCGACCTGCTAAATGAGAGCTTAACTATCTTGAAAAACAATCCACCTCCTCTCTTGTTTTGAGGCAATGTGTCCCACTATCTTCATTCCTGCCTGCCCATTTTCTCTTTTGCTCTGGTGAGACACTGTTCTCTGTGTATGCAGCTTGGTCCCACTC
>NW_010321353.1:10404-16652 GCF_000700745.2 Antrostomus carolinensis
GCAAACATTCAGCTGTTCATCAGAAGCCTGCTATTTTCCTAGACATTTTGCTATCAGACTTGTGACACTGGCAATTTGGATAATCTTGCTCTAAGGATATTGTGCAATTATAACATCAGGACTGTGTCAGGTGAGTTCTACAAATGACACTTTGAATGTCTCTTTGGGGCAAAATCTGTGTGTGGTGTTGTTTTGGTTTGCTTTTATTGAGCTTCAGTCTCAGAAATAATAGACCACTCATTTATTTTCTAGGTTTAACAAACACCATGGTGACTATCAGAAACCGCAGTTATATGATGTTGCACACCTTCCTTCACTATTTGGACTCCTTCTGAATTTGTCATGGAAATGGGCTTGATGAGTTAGATGCAGATAAAAGGAGGACAGAGGGGACAACAGCCAGAGACACCACCATCTGTGGTGGCCAGAAACTTCTCTTTCAGTTTGATTTACTGACACCTGCATTTGAAGTAATAGGACTTAATGACAATAGAGTGACTGAGATGCTGGTGTTTTCTTCATGAAAGAGAAGAAATAAGGAGGGGTGTTCTGACCATAAACACTGGAATTAGTGATACCCCAGAATATCCAAACCAGGATTATTGTCCTAAATTATGTTCAGTCAAGAACTTGGAAAAAAGAGAAATTGTCTGGTGTAGCAGAAGTTTCTCACAAAAAGAAACTTATAGTCCATAGGATGGATGGTGTCCCTCTTGGTCTCCTCTAACTTTCCTCAGCCCCCTAGGCAAATCTTTGTTTATCTTTGAAGAGATGAACATTTAGCTGGGGGGGGGGGGGGGGGGGGGGAGGGGAGAGGAATCAATACCAAAAAACAATACCCAAACCCTTCACAACTTAATGATTTATTTCTCTAAGTGACTTTTGTACTCTACCTGTGGAACAACTCTCTACATACAGGTTTCTATTTTTCTGTTTCCCCTTAAGGGGCTATTAACTATGTAAACAACTTCAAAACAAAGAGCCTAGGCCATTTCATTAGGAGAAACCATCCCTGCTTCCAAAGGCCTCCTGGGAAACAGGAGGAGTTCATTAAAGCCAGGGTGGTGTAAAAGGCTTTGTGCACATGCAGAAATGGAACCGCCATGAAACATTAATGACCTCAATGCATTAGCAAATCTTAAACTAGAATGGAATTGCACTGTCTCTGGGGACCTGAGCACACCTCCTTGGATTTTATTTTTTTTATGCTAGGGAAAATGTAGGCTTCAAATTTTAATGTGAAGAGCAAAATACTTTGGTGGTGTGAACTGAAGAAGGCAATCAAGCTAGCCCTAGGCCAGTGACATGTAGAAAGTAAACATCCTAATTGTCAGCTGCTGCCTTTGCTCCAGTCAGTGATATTGCCAAGACATAGGGTTTTTAATCCATATTTCCAAATAAAGACTAACCTGATTTCTTTTCCCTTTGATTCTCTATGAACAGAATCCACTGCTGAATCACTTTTCTTGCTTTAATAAGTAGCTATATGTCCTGCCATTTATAAAGCACAGAAAACACATTTGGCAATGTTGCGTCAACAGCAGGCAACTGTTCAGGGCAGTATTGATCCCAATGGAAATTACTGTATAGGTCTCTCCTGTGAGTTATGATCTGTGCTAAAGTTGGGTGACATTTCTCCAAGGAATACTTTGTTCAGCAATGGCAGAAAAAACACAATTTCAAATGTAGTGAAACCCTGCAGAACAATTTATTCTGAAACATGCAAACATTATAATCCCCAAGAAAAATATATCCCCCTCTTCCTCAAGTTTAGAAATGATGGCTCAAGTTTGTTTAAAAGTTGCTGTCGAAAAGAGGAGAACAAGTCTTTGATGAGAGGTAGTATCTTCAGTGATTTTTGATTTCTTTTGTCTTCCCCTCCTCTGTTACCACAGAGTGCAGGGAACATGTCTCACACAGATGACAAACCTTTCAAGACAGGAGGATGTGGGGAAGCTGGGGAATGTGCCTATGGTATATATTATTTTGGAAAAAGGCATATAATACTGTCCACTGATTCTCATCTTGGGAAGTGTGTGTGTCAGCAGAAGGCAGAAATGGTCATCCAGGGCCAAAATAAGGGACCATCTAGCCCAGGGCCCTCCTTTCCAGCAGTGGCCATAAGCAGAGGCTTACAGAAGGAACAAGGCAAGTCTGCGAGATCCTTCCTTCCTAGTGCTCTGCTTGCCTCCAACTATTATTAGCTTGGGGCTTTCTGAGTCTGGTGAGGTTTTTTGTAACTTGTAGCCCTGAAAGGATCTCTTTTCCAAGTACCTCACCAGTCTCTCCTTGACTTCTGTCTGAGACCACAGCAACCTTTGGCAAAGAATACTTCTCCCTGTAGTGCTTTGCTCAGCCTGAGAACCACGGGTCTGGGAGAGAAGCAGGCTAATCTTCCTATTTTTTCCTAATTCTTTTCAATCACTATTTTCAGATATACAGCTATCTTTTGACTCAAATGACAATGACATCTCTATGATACCACCTGTGGTATATAAAGCATGTCAGGATTGCCTGAGACTAACAATTCAACGGTAGGTCTAATGCTACTTTGCCCAATGCTAACTGAGCTGCTGCTCTCTGCTCCAGTTTTAAGGTTAACCCAAAATATTAGATCCAGCCATTAGCAAGATTCATGAAGCACCCACAGTATTATTTAAGGTCTCACCTTGCCATGATGCCTGAATGGCACTGGTTGGTAAGGTCAAGGTGAAGGCAAAAAATAGCTATGCCCACACACTTTTGTAAAGTGGGTAGTTAATGGGCAAGAATGTTAAATATTCTTTGGTACCACAGATGAGCAAAGCCAGAAAGCCGGGTAGGTCTGTGTGGGAAGAGAATCAGAGGAAGTATCTTTGCACTGGCAATTATTCTGAGCTGTAGTTTGATTTTACATCTTTGTCCAGACCCAATATTAAGAACAAATGTTTCTCCAACACCCCCCCCCCCCCGCCACGGCATTTTTAAAATTAAAGCTAATGCCACAGAAAGTGTGTTTTTAATTTTTCATTTACTTTTTTGGAGAAAGAATGGAATTTTAAGAGTTTCTGTATGTTTGTAGATGCATGACGTGATGCATAACCTGTTCGTCTGAAGAACAAGTTATGCTGGTATGAGGCAAGGCTTTTATTCTGGTTTTAAACTTTAATGTTTGTTAAAAAGTAATAATGCATCTTTGTGACATGGGCTATGGTGGTAAATATTTAAAGAAATTGTATAAATCTGCCCTGTGTCAGAGGCAAGAGTCCAGGAAGAATGCTTTCAAATTTGGAAGGAGAACTTTGTTCAGCAGATCAAATATCAGTTCATCCTCCTCTGCCTTCCCCAGCACAAATTCTGCAGAGCAAAAAGTACTTCTGTTCACATTAATTGGATGAGCTGAGCATCTCTGCCATAAAGAAGCATCAAACACAACAGTGTAATTTTCTTTGTGATCTGTGGATGCCTAGTGCATTGATTTTTCCATGGTAGAAAGCAGAGCAAGCTCTCTCTTCAATGGAGAACACAGGAAGATATTGTGTAAAAGTTAAAAAACCGGCAGCTTTTCTCTGTTCTTGATTCTAGCTGAGACAAACCGTTATGGGAACAAGCTCAGTCTGAGTGGGCCAGCATGTATCGTACCAACCTTCAGGTAATCCACCTAGATGTAAAGTTGACTGTGGGGTTGCTTTTGGAAGACTGATATCACATGCAGCTCATGGCACTATTAGGAAAGTCTAACCTGGGACAGCCTTAGAACAGCAGGGGCATGTTGATCCTTGGATGTCCTGATGGTGCAAATACATGCTGTCCTTTAGCTCTCTCAAGTCCTAATCCCATCATCTGGTGTAGGCAGAACTGGGTACCATCTTGGGTGTCCATTTTACAACCTTCTTCCAGGGGGTGGAGGGGACACATATCTTTAGCCAGATGTGGCAATTTTCTCAGGTTTCAAAACTGAAGGCTTCACAGCCTTGGTTTTTATTTTTGTTTCTTTTTTTGTTTGGTTTTTTTCTTTTTCTCTAAGGAAACCAAGATCTATGCTTTATTTATAATTTTAATAATGGAAGTCAGTTTTTACTGCTAAGTTGAAAAGGGTCAGAGGGAGAGCTGTGAGGTTTGCCACTAGCTGGGATTCTGTACCAGTCCCTGGGCCAGTGTGTTCTTTGATAGCACCTAACTACTATCAAACAGAGAAAGAAGTTGGGAATTTTCAAAGAAGCTTAGTCTTGTTGCCTGTGCAAATCACAGATCAAGGAAGATAAAAGCTCACATGTGTCAAGCCTGACTCTCTCTGTACCCCTCTTGACTTACAGGGTTGTAGTATGTACTCCAGGAACAAGCCTTTACTCTCTGTACTTAATTGGTGGGCACCACAAAGTCATCACTTGTTTTAAGAGCTTCTCAGCTTGCACATTTTATTAGACTTTCTTTGCAGCTATGATGAGAAAAATTCAAGTCAGAGACATTTTCAGTGCTTCCCGGGACAGCATTTTCTATCAAAATAATCACAAAAATGCTGGTATCCTACCTGAACTACCCAAGTTAAATCTGTGGCCACTGCCCTTTGTTTTAGTAAAAGAAACACCTCTAGGGATCATTGCTAGGCTTCCTTAAAGCATTTGTGTCAAATACAGGACATTATTTGTAGATCAGGTGCATTTTGATGGGTTATACATCATGTTACTTATTCCCAGCTAGATCTGTGAGCACATCCTTGCTAGTCCACCCTCTCCTATAGAACACTGGTACAATGCACAATACAGCAGTTGGTGCCTTGCCACAAATTATTTTTGGTGGAGGAAAAAACTTGAGGGAAAGAAAAATAAATACAAAACAGACAGCTCTCCAGGTTGCTCCATTGTAAGTCTAGTGTTTGTAGCCCCTCTGCCTCCCTCCCTCCCTCCCTCCCCTCCACAGTTAACTACGCGGTTAGGCTGTGAAGCTAGCAGGAATATTAAAAAAGCCCATGTGACAGACTTGTTGCCACAGCCAGCTTCCATGCTTGCCTGAAGTCAAGGGAAGGAAACCAATTAAATGGTCTTGCCTTGCATATAGAGGCTGATGCTGCTACTCAACAGAGAAAAAATCATCTCATCAAATCCCATGGAAGGAAGGAGAGTTGACAAAGACAAGGGGGAAGGTGAGTGAATGGCAGCTGGTAGAAGGCAAGCAAGTAGCATTTTTTCTATTATAGATCCTAACAGGGATTGGTTTCTGGATTTCTCCTTCTTTTCATATTTCATCTGAAATCTGGAGACCACAGGCAGCACACAAACTAAACTTGTCAACCTCTCATTCAAAGCTGCTTGTGGATGGCCATGATGCCAATTTTGACAAACACAGTCACTCCTCACCCTCCCATCCCTAGTACCCTTCCCTTTTTTATGCTAGTTCTTTTTCTTGCTCCCATTATGTGGCTTTGCCTGCCATAATGAGAGAGACCTGCTTATTAGCATCTGAGCCTTTGAATTCCTTTCTGAGTAGACCGATGCACAAGACCATTAGCAAGGAGAAAATAAAAAATGCTAAACCCTGCAAAACAACAGCCCCACTCCCAAACAAACCATGAGCCCATGTTTTCCAGTTGGTATCTTGTACAGGGATACAGTCTCTGGAGACAGAAGTGGCAGTCTTACCACTACCAGCTGATGTAGTCATGTGTGTTATGTCAATGCTCTAGACCTGAAGTTCAAGGCAAGAAGTGCATCTGTCTGAAAGAATGATCAGGATCACAACCACAGCCAGAATTTGCAAGAGTTTGGGAGAAATACCAGTTCTGAAAGATAATGGCAATTTGGCTTGATTTGTGAGGGCCAGTCAAGTGAGAGACTTCAGTGAATATATATATTTTTTTTTCCTTCAGGTTCATACAAATGACCATGGCCACCCAACCTATCATCATGGCAGATGGCTTGTGAATTTAAATTGCAGCACAATACCAACAAAGAACAGCTTTTATAAATGTGTATCTTGGCTTCTTGAACCTCAGGAAGTTTTCCTCAAAAACCATCATTCTACAGAAAGCCTGAGAAAGTAAAAAGGAAACAGTCACCATCCTGTGCTTAGAAGATTAATAAATCTAAGATATAATACACAAACAGGAAGGTTTGTGGCTTTACTAGAGCGAATATCCCACTGTGTACTTATTGCTGTTCAGAGTATGGGGTATCTGTTCACACACACACATAGCTGTTGAACATGATCATAACACTGCAAGAACAGAGTAGGTAGGCATGTATATTGGGTTTGCGTGGCAAGGTTTTGGT
>NW_010321354.1:0-4758 GCF_000700745.2 Antrostomus carolinensis
GGGTCTGTGCTGTAGGGCCAGGAGCTTGGGGCTGCCTGCTCACCCAGGCCCTGGGGTCACCGTGTTTGCAGCCACCCGTGGGCACAGCCCGCCCTGACTGCAGTTCCCCGTCCCAACCCCTCACCCAGGCACCTGAATGGAAAATGCGCCGTATTTAGAGCAGTTTCTCGCTGTAAAACTCTCCTGTTACCGTGCCGAAGTGGTACAGACCCTCGCTGGGGAGGCTCCTCCCATGGCTTCTGGCAGGTTGGTTGTTTGGGGGTTTTTATTCTTCAAGCTGGCAGTATAACTGGTGATGTCTGATAAGTGCTTCGATGTGCTCAGCAGTTCAGAGGATGCCAAACTACAGCTTGTTCCCTTGGAGTTTATTTGTCACAGCAGCACAGGGAAGGCACACACCCCCCTCCCTCCCACAGGCTCCTCAGAAACTCCAGTGAGTCACTTGGGCAGCCTGTCCCTGCCCGTAGCTCTGCTCCAGGCTCACAGAGGGACAAATCTCTCTGTCTGGCCCTGGCCAGGGCGTGCCTGTGTGCTGGCTCTGCCTTGCCTTTGCTCAGTGTTGGCTGGTTGAGCATTTCCATTTCACAGCAGTTGAGGAGAAACCAAGTGTTCAATAATGCGTCGCTGGCAGAAAGTTGTGGAACAACCTCAGTTGCTGTTCCCCTCTCTTTATTTATTAGTTTTGGGGTGATGAGCAGCAGGTGAGTCTGACTTTATCATTACCAGAAAATGCCAAGTGATCAAAGTTGATGGTTTTTTTCCCCTCTTGACAAATCTTGCCACAGAAAATGAAGAGGAGATGCACGACTTGCATGTCTCTAAAATACTATTGTGAGGTTGCTGCCTAGTTGTCTGGGCTTTTGGGCTTTGTCCTGGTAAAACACGAGTGGTCTGAGCGCAGCTGAAGTTGGGGAGAACACAGTAGAACATGGCTTCATCTTTACTGGAGGTTAATATCGATCTGTGCTGAAGGAGCTTTTGGTCCCAGGAGAAGTCAGAATGGGTTTCTCTGTATTGAATCAGACATATTCCATTTCAAAGGTCTGCAGAGATTTTTAAAAAGCAAAGTGCAGTCAGTCTTACCTGAAAGTCCACGACGAGAACTTAATCCTTCACTGCAGAAACAGCAAAGGGGACAGATCTGTGCTTTGAATCATAGAATCATAGAATGGTTTGGGTTGGAAGGGCCCTTAAAGCTCATCCAGTCCCAACCCCCCTGCCATCAGCAGGGACACCTTCCACTAGACCAGGTTGCTCAAAGCCTCATCCAACCTGGCCTTCAACACTTCCAGGGAGGAGCAGCCACAACTTCCTTGGGCAACCTGTTCCAGTGTCTGACCACCCTCACAGTGAAGAACTTCTTCCTAATATCTCATCTAAACCTCCCCTCTTCCAGCTTAAACCCATTTCCCCTTGTTTTGTCATTAACTGCCCTTATGAAAAGTCCTTCCCCAGCTTTCTTGTAGGCCCCCACTTTCTTGCAGTTCACTCAACTCCCATTTTCACTGAGTTTCTAGCTTCAGAAAAAAAAAAAAAATAAAAAGTGTCTGTTCTTTCCATCAAAAACTTTTCAGTTGGGAAGGGCACAACTTCCCAGTGCTCTGGGTCAACTTTAGACAACTCCTGACAAAGCCAGCACCTATAAATACCCAAACCCCACCATCTGTCACTCAGCTGGGGCTGAACCGTGGGATTGCTGCCTGCCTACGCGGCAATACACCAGATTTATCGCTATTATTAGCTGACTTGCAGCACAGAAGTGGGAGCTGTAGGGACATTAAACCCTCTAGAAGCTTTCTGGCCAGTTTCTGTAACTTGTCCCTCTGCTGCCCCGTCCGCAGGTGCCTTGAGAAGCAATGGCCACAGCGGCTCTTGTGAACTCAGCACCATCTCACCTCTGCTTCCCTCCAAGCACAGCGGTCGCTTTCTCCTGGACAATTGCCATCGACATGCACGTCACCAGGCCAAAATCTGCCAAGGGACGCACCAGGCCGAGCTTCAGTTGCTCTCAGAGTGTGGAAACTTGTCCTTGCCGAGTGCCACCTTCCCCCCCTCCACCAGCAGCTCCCCACGAATTGGTGAAAAGCCGGAGAGCATCGTTCAGAAAAGCAGCGTTCCCATCTGGCCAAGTGTCTCCTGAGGAAATCCCGGAGCTCCTGCAGCAAGTGCCTTTGAGGACCTCCTCTTCCCTGAACAAGTACAGGGTGCTCCCCTCCATCGGCCAGAAAGGTGCAGGGAGCAGCAGGGCTGTGGAAACAGCCCCTGAACAGAGCGACCGGCTGGAAGCGAGCTGGGGACAGGAGGACACTCTGAAAATCAAAACTCTCCCTGGAGAACAAGGATCTGCCAGAGTATTGTCAGGAAATGATGTCCCTGCTGAAGAAGGCTCACGTGTGCAATGTCCTGAGAAGCTGGGGAGGAAAATGAGACAAGAGAGCCCTTTGACATCAGCTTTAATTGTGGAAGAGCCGCCCAAAGAAAAGTCCCACTTGCTGCTCGCTGTTCGATCTCCATCTGGTCAGAGATTTGAACATCATTTCAAGCCCACAGACAGTCTCCAGACAGTCCTTGCTGTGGCAGAAGAGAAAATGTCGGCCAAGTACCAGCACTGCAGCATTGAAATGATGGAGGTGCCCCGAAGGAGTTTTTCTGACCTCACGAGGTCCCTCCAGGAATGTGGGATTCTCCACAAATCCGTGCTGTGCATCCGCCTGAAGGAGCAGCACCAGGCAGATCTTTAGGTGCGCGGAGACGCCGCCGCTCTGGCTCGTTCTGCTGGGTGGGATGCAGTTTATTCTTCTGAAAAACTGAAATTCTGGTGTTTCCTGGGCTGACTTCTTCATCTTGCAGCAGACTTGTATCTGAAATACGTGTTGAAATAGGATTTCCAGTGTCTATACCTGCTGCATCTTTTTTCACATGTGCCATCACAAATTGCTTCCTCAGCACCACCAACCTTTGGCCTTTTTGGGGTTTGTTTTTTACATTGTTGATGTTTTTCTTTGAAGACTGAAGTTTCCAAGACCTCTCCCTTCGTCCTTTTCCATATTTCAAGAAGGTACCACTTCCCAGAGCGGATCTGGATGCAGAGGCACCTAGTTGACAAGGTAGAAATGAAACTGTTTTACTCTGGAGGACTCTCTTCAGTAGGTCACCATCATCCTAAAGCCTCTTCTTGAGAGATCAAACCTGAAAATCATCTGGAAGTGACAGTAATTACATGTTAATGGATTATTGTGAAGTATTAAATTGCAGATCGATGGTAATATCCCTGTGGGGGCTCAGCTCCTTCTGCATAACCTCAGTGCAGCTTCTCAGAGCGTGACTACATCATCTTTTGAAGAACAAATAGTTATTATTTTGGTTGTGTTGGTGAGCAGCAGAATTTTCCACTAAGTTTTCCTTCTCTCATTCAACTCGTGTGATCCATAGGTAAGAATAGTTGGGATAGTTAAGATGGGATGTTACAAAATATTTCCATTTAACACTTTTACACTGAAATGAATTAGTCCAAGAAAGCAAGTGCTGCTTTGGGGACTTTAAAATATTATATTAATTGGATTTGACTGAGGAATTGGCTCTGTATTTCACTAAACCCTCATTAAAAAAAGGCTGGTAGGAGAACTCAGCAGGTTTTTAGATAAATACAACGTGCTTGTGCTAAAAATAAGAATCTTCATTGGAAACCTTAGAAGATCTTTATGGTTTATAATTGAATCTACTCGACTGTTGCCACACAGTTGAGTTAGTTTTAATATTTTGAGGTAAACACAAGGTTTTTTTTTAATCTCAATGTAATTGCCAAACCAACTTGGAACAGAACAGTGGTAGGAACAGAACAGTAGTAGAAAGCTGATGCCAGTGTTGACCAAGAACGTATCATCTCCTTCAAAAAGCAAGTGTTCAGGGTCCAGCAGTTTATAAAAACTGTACCTGATGTAACCAAATCGTGTTGCCTACGACTGCAGGTGATGGCAGTTGCACAGGAGCCATCCTGGTGTCTTCAGGGAGAGCAGGATCCCAACCCACACTGGGTGCTTTCAATCAAACCTCAGTGGGGAACAAAGTATTTCACTTAGTTTCAGGAAGAGGAACTGTTTTCTGTGTTTCATTCAGTGTTAAGTGGTTATTTCCCTTCTTATGATGTTGTGTATAATGTTACTTCCATGTTTCAGAGTGTTTTCCTACTGTGTGGTGGTACAATCAATAAAACCTTTTAGGTGGAAACTTGAACTTAAACTGATTGATGTGAACTGGAGGCTCAGCCATCGGATCTCCTCTTAATGAGAAATGCCATTAATTTGATGGCAGATTCCTTAGGGACTGTCCAAGTCAGACTGTGGACAGTCAGCCACTGTCTGCACCATCTTGCATGCACCTTCCTGGAGTTGGTATCTCCATCCTGTATTAAATACAAGTTTTTATCTCCATCCTGTATTAAATACAAGATCACAGCACAGGAAGCACTTCGGATCAGTGACTGATCAACAACCAGAGACACAGCGACCACCAGCAGCTTTGAGAGCGTACAGGGGCCGATGCTTTAACCAAGAGCAGAAGAATTAAGAGCAACTTGGATCCCAGTGGTCAGCACTTCTCATGCCAGAGGATATTCCTTCTGAACATCTCCATCTAAGATAAGCTGAATGAGTTTGGTCCTCTAACAACCTCACCCAGGCTCTGGCAGTTCCAGAAATGTGCTTTTTAATAATTTCTTTTTCTAAAAATCACACCAAGGCTTGATCTAAGCAAGTGCAG
>NW_010321354.1:4785-17927 GCF_000700745.2 Antrostomus carolinensis
TTTTCTCCCCCATTCTCCTCTTCCCTTCAAAAATCTTCTGGGGATTCGGGGGGAGGTTGTGGCAGCAACTCTGCCAAGTCCAGCACAAGAAGCACAAGGAGGAAAGAACAACATTTATCTGACCTCATTTATTGTGTGGTATCATTTAACAAGCTTCCTTGTGGGAAGCTTTTAAGATTTCAGCATTAAATCAGATGAAGTTAAATAATAAATAGAAAACACATCAGGACTCCTGGTTGGGAACGTCCTTACCTCAGGCTTTTAAACAACAAAACAGTATTTAAGTAAGAAATGAGCAGAGGCATCGTACTGTAGGTGTTCTTTATTCCAATTAAAAGTACATTAGAAACAGCACACAGGACCAGCAGCAGCTTTCATGACAATTCAACCCAATACTCTGCTGTCACCAGGTCATTCAGCTGTACTATTAAAGTAGGTGATTGAAACAAAGTCTTCCACTCGCCACGCAAGCACTCACTCACCTGCCATTTTAAATAGGTTTCCAGCAGAATAAAAATAGATACACCCCAGAATACAAAAAGTTTTCATTTTAACAGGTTTTTTTTTTTTTTTTCTTCACTAAAGCCTTTATACAAATTGATAAAAGGGTGCACAATTTCCTAAAATTTTAGGTACATTTTAAATGAGCCTTTTTTGTTTGTTTTTTACTTGGTAAAAGGATCCATGTTCCTGTCTTTGAACAGAATAGGATGGCCAAAATTGCAAAGAAAAATTCCTAGTTAAATTTACAATTTATACATGAGTTTTGAAGTGATTCCTGCACTGAGGAGCAGACTGATGGCTGCTCACACATGTCCCATTTCCCCCCCCCACAAAACAAAAAAGAGCTGTGCACCCTAAGTTCTAGTTCAGGAACTTCCTTTCTCCTGGAAACCCGGCTGGGGGAACAACCCACAGGTGGGGGAACAACCCACAGGCTTTCAGTTGAGTAGGAGAATGGTCCCAACCCAACTAAAAGCCCAAGCACAGAAGTTCTAAATCAGTTGCACATCATCAATTGCAAATCATTTCTTCTGGCAAGGATCACCCTGGGGCCAGGGACTGATGATGACCTGTTTACACTACGAGCACAATGAAAGTGGAGCGCTTGCTGTCTGCAATTTGGCTGAGCAATTTAACTCAAAACTCTGGTACTAAAACGTATTAGAACAGGGAAATTTGGTGTTCTAAAGGTTGGGTTTGTTTTTTGGGGTTTTTTTGGTCAATATAAGCTCTCATGATTTTTATTTTCCTTTTATTCCTATTACTGATTGGTGAAGCCCGGCAGTTCTGCACGTTAATTCACGTGGAACTCCCCAGCAGCATCTTAAAACCACCATCACCTGCCTAAAGGTGACCAACCTCCAACTCCCAACAGTCATTAACATTTTATGGAGGTGAATTTATTCAGAACATTAATTAGTACAGTTCCCTTCATACTACCCCTCCCTCCCCACCTCACCCAGCTACACCTTGGTGAGGTTAAAGGCTTCAGATGAATTTCTAGAGTACGTAGGTAAGCACTGTCACCACCACCCCATGTCTAGTGGCCATTCTAACCCATCAAGGACAAATTAAAAAAGAAAATACTGCCCAGCAAAAGCAACACGGCACCTGTGTTTGCGAGTAGGAGCTACTGGAGACATCCTCAGGACAATTTACGTCAGGAAAAGCAGGGCAAATCCATCCAGGAAGCCAGAAATGAGTCTTAAAAGAGCTCAGGAGAGCGCCAAAAAGAATGACATCCTATTTTGTACAAGTTGAGTTTTTTTTAGCCAAAAACCAGCTGCCTTGTTTGGGTTTGGTTTTTATTGTTGGTTTTTTTTTTTCTTATGTCCATTATATATTTGACTGTTGAATTTTAACTGATTAGGTTAACGCTGAACTTGATTCCAATTAAAGGCAATAAAGCTTTTTTTTTTTCAATTTGTTTTAGATAATTACATTTTGCCCATTTTTTTGGCAAGTGTATTTCTTAGAATTCCAAAAGATTTTTTTTTTCCCCGTTTTAAGGCTAAACTAAGAAATGTTAAAAGCTTCTGTAAACATTTCCTCTTCCTCCCCATTAGTTGCACAATTTGAAGTCCAACTGCAATTTTTAAAATGAGGTAATTTTTGTGTACTCATATCTTAAAGAGTCCTTTTCGGGACAAGCTGAGAGGCGTGCCAATCTGAACGCTGATCCAATTGTAGTGGGAGAGCTTCCACAGCAGGGTACACACCAGTTCCAGCAGCTGTACTTCAGTTAGTTATCTTCTCAATTTCATCCAAGTCATCAGTATCCAATTTGTTTATCTTTTTGTCTGGGAAAGATGAGAAAATAAAGTCAGATTTCATAACACAGAGAAGGGAAAGTTGATTTCATTCGCTGGTCTTGAGGAGTTTAGGTTTATCCATCAAATGTTCAGTCAGGTTTTAAAAATACAACATAAAACTTTTATCATCTGGGTATTTCATAGAATCATAGACTGGTTTGGGTTGGAAGGGACCTTAAAGCTCATCCAGTCCCAACCCCCCTGCCAGCAGCAGGGACACCTTCCACTAGACCAGGTTGCTCAAAGCCTCATCCACCCTGGCCTTCAACACTTCCAGGGAAGGGGCATCCACAACTTCCTTGGGCAACCTGTTCCAGTGTCTGACCACCCTCACAGTGAAGAACTTCTTCCTAATATCTCATCTAAACCTCCCCTCTTTCAGCTTAAACCCATTTCCCCTTGTTTTGTCATTAACTGCCCTTATGAAAAATCCCTCCCCAGCTTTCTTGTAGCCCCTTCAGGTACTGGGAGGCCGCTATAAGATCTCCCTGGAGCCTTCTCTTCTCCAGGCTGAACAGCCCCAACTCTCTCAGCCTGTCCTCACAGCAGAGCTGCTCCAGCCCTTGGATCATCCTGGTGGCCCTTCTCTGGACTTGTTCTAACTGGTCCATGTCTTTCTTATGTTGGGGGCTCCAGAACTGGATGCAGTATTCCACGTGGGGCCTTACAAGAGCAGAGTAGAGGAGCAGAATCACCTCCCTCGACCTGAGGGATGTCAGCCATCTCTGGAACATCCATTTTAAGGACTATCCAAGTAACCAGCAAACAGACAACTCAACTAATTTCTGCTCCTGTCACAGGGAGCTGCTCACAATCTCGAGTGACATTACACAAAAGGCAGCTGCTGAGCGATTCTGTGCTCAGTTTAAGGCTCAGTAAATATATCAGTATACAGCTGATCAAAATCCTGTAGAAATAACATCTGATTTTAGAAAAAGAGTCTGAGAGAACATACTGAAATGTTCCTGGATTCTGTTGAGAATATTCATGCTGTGTTTGCTGTCCACCATGTTAATAGCCAGTCCTCGTTTGCCAAAGCGCCCTGTACGTCCAATCCGGTGCAGATAAGTCTCATTATCTGGATTTCCATCTTTATCCACGGGAAGGTCAAAATTGATGACAACAGAGACCTGCTCTACATCGATCCCTGAGGAAAAAAAAACAACAGCAGATTACACAATGACATTTAAACCACTTGAGAGCAGGAAGAGTCTCCTCTGGGCTGACCATATCCAGGTTACCCAACACAGAATTTCCAACAGCTTTTCAAGAGCTGCTGCCTCCACATTGAGTGAGGAGTGAAAAGCCAGTCTCAAATTCTGAAATGCATCCATAAATATTTATGGAGTATTTTGAAATAAAAACTATCCAGCTGTTTTGCCACAGAATCAACTAAAATGGCTAATGGAAAAACAGTTCGAGCTGCTCAGCTTTAACCAGCACTTAAGATATTTTGGAAACTCTCTCCTCCTCTCCAAAGCTGTAAAGGTCTCTTGGTTTTTTTTTTCCCCAAGTACTACGTTGTCTTAACTGTTCTAAGATGTTAAATTGCAACACAAATTCCTAGTGGAGTTCAGTACTTTTCAGATCTCTGTATTTTGGAACATGTTTGTTTATTTTAAACGCTGAGGGTCAGCGGTACAAACCAGGCTTGGTGCCAGAAGCATAAAATTCTCACAGGATGGATTTTTTTCATCTCAAGCTGCAGGAAGGCTACAAGGAATCCTGTCTTTGCCCACAGGCACAGACATGGTCAGCAGCCCAAAAACCCAGGAATTACCTTAAGGACCCTAATTTCTCCAGACTAGAACACTTGAGGATACAAATTCTTTCTTGTAAGCTGGCCAGCTTGTATCTTATCTTAGGAAATGGTGCTGCCGCCCCAGCTCTGCCATGTCCTACCTCTGGCACAGACGTTTGTGGTCACCAGCACCTTTTCTTTGCCCTCTCGGAAGCGCTCGATGACGGCAGCTCTCTGTTCCACCATCATCTCCCCACTGAGCAATGCCACCTGATGACCTTCCTTTGAGAGCTCAGCTGCCAGCCAGCCAGCTGTCTTCCGAGTCTGAAACACAAAGCCATGTTCATCATCTCTGGGAGGAAGTTTTAATGCTGTAAAGAGGGAACAAACCTCTCTGGGGTCGACTGGAAGCTCTGCAGCTGCTGGGTTTTTATATCTCAAAAAGAAACAGCTCCTAAGTGCTATGTCCACCCTCCTCCCCGTTACAAACTGTGCTCCCAGCTCTCCTATCAGGAATAGGAGCACATACATCTGCCAGCCTTCTTTAAGACAAGTGCATGTTTTCTTGGTGCTCTGCTCCTCAGCTTTTGCTCTGTGAGGGATTACATATGTAGGCTAAAAACTCACACGCAGCGTCAAGGAAACACAACTAGTCAGCTTGGAAAATGGCAGGGTTAGAGCCCAGTGTCGTTGTGAAATCCAACAGAAGCTCTACACAGTCTTAATTAAACAGTTTCCAATCACGATGGTTTTTTGAGCTCTGATTATGTCTGATATCATTACATCTCAAAACAGCATAAAAGCAGACTCTAAATACAGGTTTTCTCCTTTCTGAGCTAGCTTTACATGGCTGTTTTAGTGCTGTCAGCCTAAAAAAGCAGCCATTCTGCTTTTTACCTAAGAGTTATTATAGTGGCTTCCAGATAAAAAAAACCAGTCTCAGTCTGATTGCCAGGGACACCCCAGAGGTGTATCCCCAATTACCTGAGGGAGACAGAGTCCCAGGAAAAGCCACGTATCAGCTGCAGAACTACAAGTCTTCCCCATCCCTCATTCTGTCCTATTTTTATTCATTTTCTAACCTCAGAGTTTTGTTGGGTTTTTTTTTCAGTAGTTCCAAGTAATACTTTGTTTTGGAAACCTGTGCATTATTCTGATCTTTGTCCTTCAGAGGATTTCTAAGAATAAAAACTACCTGGATGGACAAACCCAGATAAACAAACCAGCCAGTGCTATCATGGCTCTCAAGATTTCACTCAAGAGAGCCAGAAAAGCCAAAGAAAAGGGCAATTCATGTTCTCAGTTTCTTCCTGCAAAGCCTGCCTGGCCAGGTTTTTAGCACTAACAGACACTACCAGGGTCGCTGGGACCAACATTCCCCAAAAGGACTCACGTGGCAGAAGATCATGGCCTGGGCAATGGTGATGGCACCGTAGATATTACAGAGAGCCTGGAACTTCTCGTCTCTGTTATTGCACAGAACGTAATACTGCTTAATAGTGTCCAGTGTCTCCTCCTCTCGCTTCAGTTTGATAATGTTTGGGTCAGGAACAACTTTTTGAGCAAACTTCCACACAGAATCTTCAAAAGTGGCCGAAAACAGAAGCATCTGGCAATCCCTGGGGAGCATTCTGCAAGAGAGAGCAAAATAGGGAGGGTTTCCACGCAACGCTGTCGCTCCCAATATCCTGATGGGATTAATGCCACGGACAAAGCAGAACAGTAACCTCAGAACCAGTTATTTCAGTGGCTGGAAAGATTAATGTTAATCTTCCCAACACCTGATCGTTCCCTCATGGACCAGTGGCATCCAGACTTGTATTCTTAGAAATTAATAAACCCTGCTCCAGGGACAAGGCTTTTTAATTCTGTAAGGAAATGAAACTGCTTGTCATCCCCTGACATTCTGCCTCTACTAACCACCTGGATTAGAGCTAAATATATCATTTTAATCTTGTTGCTTTATCAGTGAAGACACCAGTCAAGAATCTAACCCTGCTGTCCCTACATTACAAAACAGCTATAATGGAAAGAAACAAAAATCACCTCGGGCAACGTACGCCCAGTCCTTACCTCTGAATGCGGATGCTCTGGTCCTGATGGCCCTGGGTTGCTATCATCACATCAGCCTCATCCAAAACAAACACTTTAATTTTCTTAGGATCTATGAATTTCAGTTTAGAACACCAATCCAGCACAGTGCCGGGTGTGCCGATTACAATCTGCTCCGAGATCTTCTGACCTCTCTCCACTGCCGAGACAGAAAGGAAAGCTTTCATAAGATGGCTGTGCAGGCAAGGAAATGCTCTGCCTCTCTCTGAACAATCCTGTCTCACCATCTGACTGCTCTATTGTTAATTTACTGTTATTGTACCCAGGGAACATCGTTTTCTCAGGTCCAGTCTGATGGTGGTGTTTCACCTTACTCACATTTATTGCCTCGGACAGCGTACGCAAGTTTCAGCTCCGGATAAAACTTCCCCATCTGTTCAATCACTTTTCCTGTTTGAAGTGCCAGCTCATATGTTGGGGAAAGGCACAAACACTGGAGAGAGAGAGAAGGATAACGTGTTTGAAATGACCAACAGCTGGGGCAACACTATCACACTTGCATTTAAAAATCTGTATTGTTGAAGTTTTCCTGAAGATAAACACACGAGCAGCACAACAGTTTCTGAAAGGCCATCAGTTCTGCACCATGAAACTAGGGGAAGGAGTTGATACGATACAATCATCTCGGTGCTGACTTTCTGCATTCAATTCTGGTTCTCAGAACTGAGAGTGCAGATCCTCTGCTAGGGGATATACATGGACAGTGACAATGACAAGGAACCTGCCACCCACAATTAGACTAAGAGATAAGAGCAGCATTTTTTAAGGAAAGAACTCTAGCCTTGGTAAAACTGCTCAACTATCTCATAGGAAATTGAGTTTAAAAAGCCCCTTTTGGGTGTGTTCTGCTCTATTGTCACAGATATCTTCTCTTCCATCCCAAATTCCACTTACTTAACCTCCCTTCAGCCTGCAATATTGCTCTGATTTAATTTCTCCCAGAGTGATATCACCCCCAGTTTAACTCCTAACTCCAATGGCATCCTGAGTGATGTAAGGGAGGGAGCAAAAGGAACAAGTTGTGGGGAAAATCCGTGTCTTTTCCATCAAAGGCATTTTGATAGATCCCCAAATCACCAGCCTCTTCACTAGGTGGCACTGCACCACCATGAAACTCCCCCAAAAACCATCACATCCCAGAAACTTTACCTGTGGATACTTGTTCCCGGGTTCAACACGACTGAGCATGGCCAGGACAAAGGCAGCTGTCTTGCCAGTACCGGACTGAGATTGTGCGATCAAATTCTGTGGGCTGCAGAGCGTACAGCAGACATGAGCTCACCCAGACAAACCACCCAGACAACTTATTCATGGGGTTGAATGATAAAAGAAAATTTGAGTGGTATTTTAATATCTTTTAGATTTCCCACTGCTCTGGACTGGGGCCTGACTTGACCAGCTACGCTCCCTCTCCCAACTCTCTCTTTCAGCACCTCTTGATGATTTGGAGAAGAAAAACTGCGATTTATCTGTCAGTACTTTTCCATTTTGTACATCTCCCCCTAGTGTCATAACACTTCATCCATCTCAGCTCAGGGGCACCAAGAAAACCAGCCACCCAGCATCTCAACTGCCCTCACCCACCCGGGATTTCAGGAGTTATGTTCCACAGCAACCTTATTAATTCTCCTTTACACTGACTAGGAAAATGGGATTCATTCACTGCGTGTTCAGTGCCAGCCCTAGGAAAAGGAAAAATCCAGAGCTGCTGTCACATAGCTTGTGACCACAGAAACACTGTGGCATGGGAAGCCTTTCACCACAGCCAGGACAGCTCCCCCATCACCATCCTCCCCTCCAAAGCTCAGTACTAGTACTCTAAATCTTTCAAACCCTTCCTATACTGGATGGGAGTAGAAAATATATGTACATACGGTTCAGCCAGCATCATGGGCAGGGCATTCTCTTGTATCTTAGATGGTCTGTTGAAGCCCATAGCATAGACTCCTTGCAGGAGCTGTGGTTTCCTGAAAACAGAGGAGTTTTTATACCATGACCTATTAAAGTTCATTTGGTGTTCATCTGTGCACAAAAAAAGGTGAGAAAAATCTTTGCAACCAGGCTTAAAGCTGCTCCTTTCTGTGTCACCGCTGCGATTGCACCGGTGAAGTGACTACGGTCAGTCACTACAACAAGTGGCAGCAGAAAGTCTGGGAATAAAGCTTTGTAAAACCCCTGGATTTAGTAAGTCAGCCTGCACGGAAAAACACGTGTCTCTAGGGCAGCTCTAAGGCCAGCCAGTCCTGGGAATCCCAGAGCAGAGAGCACTAATCCCGCGCTTTAAACTCATCCCTTTTCCTCCGCCATGCCTAATCTCGGCACCAAAATTATCACTCCTTGAAGACTCAAATATGGGACAAATTGACTTCAGTATGTAAGGAACAGAATGAAGTGTCACGTCGTGAAATCATTGCAAGTATTTCAGTAAGTCATGATGAATTCTGTCGTAGGTGCTGACATCTTAACACCGGAGCGGTCCTGGCTTAGCGCAGAAAACCGCTGAATAAGCTTAGTTCACCGTGACTACACCTAGTGATCCACGGTTCTAACCCAGCACTCACACCCCAGAGTGTCCTCAAATGCTCATCAATTGCTATTTCTCAGCTTTCTGGTCTCAGCAGACACTTGTGTAGACAAGGAGATAGTTCTAACCCAGCACTCACACCCCAGCGTGTCCTCAAATGCTCATCAATTGCTTTTTCTCAGCTTTCTAGTCTCAGCAGACACTTGTGTAGACAAGGAGATCCAAGAACACCCTAAAATTCAGGTTCCGGTGCTAGCGAACTCTTAGGCAATGACCTCCAAGTGCTTCCTGGAGTGCTGTTAGTGGTGCTCAGAAGTAAGGGCTTTCCTCTCAAAGCAGGTTACAGGTTTCCTGCCCACCATTTCCCACTGTTAAGAACTTCCTATTCAGCACAACATGCTTTTTAAAAAATTCCTGTATTACTTTCAGATGATGGCTGGAACAAAAGCTCTTTGAAAACGTAACCTTGTGCTGCTCAGAAGCGAGGACGTACAAAGCCCAACTCTGCAACAGTTGCCAAGGATACACCAAGTCATAACAAAATGAAGACTCAATTAGTCTGGCTACCCCCATCGTTAACTTGCTTGCACTGTTTGGCTTTTGAAAGATGGGAATTAGTCTAACAGGCACTACAGGACCTCCTTTTTTTTTTTAATAGACATTCAACCACTAACAAAGTGAAACGACATCCTGACATTTCACGGTGAGAAGTCTCATCGGCTCTGATACCCCATCCAGCTTGCAAAAGAACAACAAAACTGAGATCATCGATATAACCAACAACAATCCCAACAGGACAGCCTCTTTAGCACATTAAAAATATATATATATATAAATCTATCATGCCTTAAATACAGCTATCACCACTTGAAAGCTCCACTGGTAAAGATATTCAATAGGAAGGGTCAGGAAATACTAACGCTAGTAGTTTCTCCAGTATATAAATCCAGTACTACTGGCAGAGAAAGATAAGCTTTTCCCTTTGTAACTATTCACTGCTGCAGCTGGACCTTCACAAATAACCATCAGAGAACAGGAACAGAAGATGGTTGTGTTCATTACTTCTGCCAATCAAACAAACCTCATGTTTTCCAAAACACTGGAACACCTGCTCCGAGCCTCCCTGCCTTTGCTGGAGAAGTGATGGGGAAATGAAAATGCCTCTGACACAGAAAAGGTCTCACTTTGCAATTGATTCACAGAACCCTGGTGACAGGAGCTGCGGAAGGCCAGCCCCCTCTCCTCTGTTCACCTCACCCAGCGTATCACACCTGAGCTCTGCTGGCATTTGAAGACCAAAAACCATATGTTACAATTCAGAATAGTGTTGCTAGAGCTAATTAACAGAAAGCCATGCTAGCCCTGCGCCGACCAAGAATTAAAACGAGCTTGTTCCAGACTGAAGCCTTCACAAGGCACCAAAATAAAATAATTCTCCTTGCATTTAAATAATACAATAAATTATAATTTATTAATGACAAATTAGCAGTAACTTGAAACAGAAACCCACGGGCTTTTAAGTGATATCTCCTATGTAGCCAGGGAATCTATCAGGACACGACAGGATGCTCCAACTATCTGCTCAGCTCCAAACTCACATCTGCTCTTGCAGCCTCACCAAAAGTGAGTCAATGCTGCTCTCCTCAAGTTCAAGAACTTCCTACAGCTGAGGGGGCCAAACAACAGGCTGAAAAATACAGTCACAAGGGAACCTGTTTAATATTTCTGTTCCCAGGTTTTAACAGCTCAGTGCAGAGAAATCTCCGGCTCATCCCAGCATCACCCTTCTCACAGCTTGGAACCGACAGGCACTTACAGTCGCAGCTCCTCAAAAGACTTCACGGAGTAGAGAGGCGACGTGGGATCCCTCTGCAGCACCTCCACTTGATTTGTTGTGTCAACCAAGTTACTGCGGATTAACTTGTTCAACAAGGACTGGGCAGCTCTGTCCTCTGGTGGAAAAGGAGGTAGAAAAAGAACTAAATTAAATAAATCACAACCTGTTTGAGGTGTCGCTCCCACGGAAAGGCGGCATTACTGAGCCAGCTCAAAAGGACCAGACAGCTATCAAGATATCTCAGAGATTCACATTCAATATCCAGGAGGACAAACTAAAGTGATCATTGTTTTCAGGAGGACCTTAACAGATACAGATATTATTTAAGATATTATTTAAGATATTATCACTTAGCATGTCACTGGAAGGGGGGACAGGGTTAACTGGCTCTTCCCTATTATCTGACACGTGGACAGAAAAACCTTTTAACGTTTTATTTTTCACCTTCTTTTTAAGGAAAGTTTGAGGACATACAGTACTTTGAAAGATTCCAGGGCTGAAACGCAGCAAGGGCTGAGGGTAAATGAGATCAAAACAGGTTAAACTGCTGCACTTTGGGGTTTTGCTAATAAATTTGTTTTCTAAAGCCACCTTCTGAAGGATTTAGAGCCGTTACCCACCTCTTCACAGCCATTTCATAAACGCAACGTGTTGGTTGCTACAGCAATTCCAGCTCCAGGTTATCCAACTGCTCCTGTATCCAGTCCTGCCTTTGAGGACACTGCTATCCCCTTATTTCTCTCCACTCTAATCCAGGAGTCTCCCAAGTTATTACAGGACCCAATGGCTTTAAAAGTATTATGGAGGAAGGACATGTCTTACAATTAAGTCCTTGGGGCAGGATACAAGATCATCCATCCTGAGACATAAGGCAGACTTACTTTAAGTACAGATGAAATTAATTTCAACATTCCTTGCCAAAGGTTTTTCCAAGAAGACACTTACCCTTCTCCTCATCTTCCGTCTTCTCTATGTTGTCATCTGCCTTGACAACAGCACCTAAATTAAAACAGATTGTTTTGAGGCAACTGTGAGGTCAGGCAGCTCACACCTGCAGAGTTTTAGGTTTTCAATATTGTGGGAAAAGCTACAAAACAGCCCCTTTTCCTGACGACACCCCTGCTCTGTCAGTGTGCAGAAGAAATCCAAGTTATGGCTTGCTCTGTACGGCCAAATTGAAGTTTATCAAACCATATCAACAGATTTTGCCTGCACAGCTCCTTCAGTACAGCAAAACATGATTTTAAAAAGTTAGCCTAGCAGATATTTAGTCTACGCTGCTGTTTAATCTTGGCTTTATGTTTCTTTTTTTTCTGGAAGTTCTTGCCTAATCAGTAATTTACTTTAGCAGCAGTGCTCCAAACCCAACAGCAAAACATCCCATTTTAGCGACTGCAACTCACCATTGGCATCTGGTTTGGTTTTTTCCTCTTTCAGGTGTAAATTGCTCAACTACAAGTGAGGAAAAAACACAAAATTAGAGTAATTCCAAGGCTACCATATCTATATTTTACTAACAGCCAGGAAAACCTGAGTTTTCAGCTTCCAGATTTACCACCTGCTAAAATTATTGCCCAGGCTTGAAAGGCAAATGAGATGAAGTTGGTGAGATGAACCTGATTTCAAGAGTTTTAAAACAAACACCGCTGTGACGATGACACGCAGAAGGGGTTCGTTTTCTATCCCTACATCTCCGCTCCCTAATAACTCTGCTGATGGTAAATGGTTGAAAATTTACATTCCAGGATGGAAACTGGAACCAAGGACAGTCCTGGCTGACATGAGCTGTCCAAGAACAAATCCTTCTCGCCAAGAATTTGTTTCAGCACCAGGAATATGACAGGGAGAGGAGCCCTGAAGGTCTTCCCCACACATCCAGGGGCTAAGTAGTTTCAGCTACAGGCTGAAAGAGTTGGGGCTGTTCAGCCTGGAGAAGAGAAGGCTCCGGGGAGATCTTATAGCGGCCTCCCAGTACCTGAAGGGGCTACAAGAAAGCTGGGGAAGGACTTTTCATAAGGGCAGTTAATGACAAAACAAGGGGAAATGGGTTTAAGCTGAAAGAGGGGAGGTTTAGATGAGATATTAGGAAGAAGTTCTTCACTGTGAGGGTGGTCAGACACTGGAACAGGTTGCCCAAGGAAGTTGTGGCTGCTCCTCCCTGGAAGTGTTCTCGGCCAGGTTGGATGAGGCTTTGAGCAACCTGGTCTAGTGGAAGGTGTCCCTGCTGCTGGCAGGGGGGTTGGAACTGGATGAGCTTTAAGGTCCCTTCCCACTCAAACCATTCTATGGGTCTGATTCTAAGTTGGTGCTCTCCATACTAAACTACAGCGCTGGAGCAGCTCACAAAAATAAAATAATTCAACTCCTCATACAAATTTAGATCTTGTTATAAAATATGAGAGGAAAAAAAGCGTATTTTTGGCCCCTGGGTGAAGACCACAGGCTCGGTGACCACCTCTGAAGCGGTGCTGTGGACAGAGCTGTGTCTGGGTGTAGGCTGAGGGGGAAGGACAGTGGCCTCCCTGCCTTTTTGATACTTAAAACATGAAGGGAAAATTAAAAATATTTAAGAAAAAAAAAGAAAAAAGAAAAAATAAATAAAGAAAAGGTGTT
>NW_010321355.1:0-7116 GCF_000700745.2 Antrostomus carolinensis
CACCTGTCCCAATACTGACCCTTGAGGGACAACACTTGTCACAGGTTTCCACTTGGACTTTGAGTCCGAAACTGAGTGGAATCTTTTGGTATCATCTAGGTCATATTTGACTGACCATATGGAATAAAATTTTTGTAATTTTTTGAGGTATGAACAGACTACAGTAACAGAAAATAATAATAGTCTACCTAAAAGATGTAAAAAATTTGGGCTGTTTTAAATCCAGGAGAAAAAAAAAAAATGTTAGGGAACTCAACCTGAATACTAAAGGGTCTATGATTCATTAATTTTTGTTCCTGATGAAAAAACCTTAAACCTAAAAGTTAAACACCAGAAACACCTATAAAAGATTTTTGTGAGGAAGATCATAGATAAACAGATGATATTAAAAAAAAAAATGTGGTCAGAGAATTCTTCTTAAAATACATAGAATTTCTCTTATCTGACATATTTTACACTCCTGTCTTTATGGAGTTTGATATTCTACCAAGATTTTGGAGTATCTTATGGACACTCAATTAGAAATTTAGCTTTTTAAATGCTGAATACAATAACTCATTTTATAAAACAGTAATAAATTCTGCATAATATAGCTTTCTTTAGACAACATAAAAGACATTGCTTGCACCATGTCATACATGTACCTGTGGATTCCACCAACACCTGTCTACATGTCTCTCATTTTCTAAAGAGACTTTTATACTTGTCCTGATGAGATGCCAGAAACAAACAGAAGACGGACAGATGACAATATAAACATTTTGCAGAAATAATGGCAGCCAGGAAAATAAATTTTAAGTATTTAAATAAACCAAAACTACAAATCTACAAATTCTGTATTTTAAAAATACATAGCAAAACTCACTGTAGGGAACTTGTCAAAAAAAGTGCTCAAGAAAGAGGTAAGAATAGAAAAGTAAGGATGGGCTACAGAAAACTATTTGGATATGCAGGAGTTAAGGCCATAACTTTATCAGAACTGAAGCAGGAAGGCAGGATGGATTCATTTCACAAGAATAAAAGGGAAGGCTATATGGCAACATGGAAAAAGGGAAGAATATAAGGAAATTAATAAAGGAAGATGCAAAGCATTTTGGTTAAACTGTAGGATCACATAACCTTGTATAGCTCCTAGTAGGCGATCACTATGCCAAAAAAAGATAATGACTGAATTATAGAATAATAGAGGTCATAAGAGACGTCTGGAAATTGTCTCATTCAAGCCCCAAGAAGAAAACAGAGAAAGTACAACAAACCCCCTGCAAATAACTGTGGGCGGGGTGGGGAGAAAAAAAAAACCCAGATAAAAACAACATGATACAAAAAGGAATATAGAGGAGAGTACAGGGTGAGGAAATGGATAAATATGTTGATAGTGATAACTGTATCAAAAACAATGTAATGGGATAAAAGCCAATCCAGAACAGATTTCTGGTTAAGATCTAAACAGTAAGTCATTCAAGTGGAAACAGAACAAGAAGCTTCCAATGCAGTTAAAATAAATTGTCTAAATAGTTTCACAATATTCCCAGAATACATTATGATGTGCAGAGAATAAGACTGGATTCACTTCACAAGACAAAACACTGCTTTAATTTAGCATTTATCATGAGGACAAATCATAAACGTTCCAATCAACTTTCAAAGGCACTGTGTGGAAGACTCGGTGTTAACAGGATTTTTGTGTTCTAGTTTTGAGGAAGAGAGGAAAAATGCAAAATAACCACAAAATCATAAGAAAATTTCATTGCACTTTCCTGATGTCCAGCCAAGTGCATGTTCATAGACATTAGGCATTAATCATATGCTGGTAAACCAAACAGTTCTGGTTTGAAATCTTCCATGGAGTTCAGCAGTAGTGTTGCCTCCTTTTTAAGATCTGGATTTAATTTTTCATCTGGAATCATAACCACTTGCATTCATCCTTTGACTCCAAGTGGTGAGTCTTCAAACACAAGGCACTGAGAAACAAGAGGTGAGGGGAAAATATTAAAGAAAAATGTTACTATGAACTACTAATCTTTTGTTTTAAAAGAGAGAATGATCCCAAATAAAATGTAGTAGGAAAGCTATTCAATTCCTGGCTTAGACACCCTGAATTAGAATAAAGGCAAAACTCTCAATTTGAACATCTACATGGTAATTAACCTTAAATTCCTTTCTATTCAAAAAAACATCAACACACATACTTAAATCCCAGCAACTGGTTATCCAGATGTTCCTAAGTTATTTGTTTTATAAGGATGGGTTTAAGCACAAGCTTAAAGTTAAGCAAGTGCTTAAATACCTTTATAAGCAGTTATTTTAACTCTTCAAGATCAACTTTATAACCTGTAGCATGACAAAACAGTATTTTCACTTATTAGGTGTGGTATTTCCTACTTACAGAAGAGGGGAAAGTCTATACTACCTAGGTCAATATTAGGACTTTGGATGGGTGGAGGTAAAACAGGAGTCACTTGCCAGAAGAGTGCTGTGGAGTTCATATTCAATTTGCTTAATTCTTCCAAAACAAAAATGAAAACAAAAATCACCAATTTTGTTTAGGTAACTTTTAGAGAAGAGACAGTTTAGTCAGGTGAAAGTTCCATGTTTTACAACAGTCACAATCATTCAAGATTCAATCATTCACAATCAATAAAGCAAAGTTGCTAAAAATAATCAAAACATTGTTTATGTGAATTTTGTAGTTTAATATCAGAATATTGAATAATAAATATATAACACAGATAAGTAAATAACAAATCACCTAGTCTGAACTTCTATATAATAAAAGAAAATGCTCCTGGAGTTGATTCCAGAATATATACAATGAAGCATCTCTTCTTGACAATACCCAGTTTTGAGTTTGAATTTTCGGTCATGGATAATCCAAAGCAACCTTTGGCATCCAACCTTCTCAAAAATTCAGACCCACACTGTAGGAGTGGTCCCTAACACTCCTACAATGCAGACTGCATTTATTATCAAAATTATTAGTGCTGCTGCTACTACTACTAATTTAAAAATTAGTGCGACAAATAATTTCAGTAATACAATACAGACATTGGGATGGTTAGTGCAATTTTCCCCACACCCTTCAGACAGTGCAGCTCTGCATTATCACAAATTTCTCTCTCATGCATTAAGCCCTTCTCTACAGTCATTATCGATCCACCGAATCCCTTCCTGCATACCCAGGGTGGATTTTCTTATCCTTTTCTTCACAATAGCCTGTGGCAACTAATACCAAATGGGTAAGAGTAACGATTTTTTCAACTTAGTTCAACTTTTGACTGAATCCAGATATCGCACACTGGGAGAACATACAACAGCACACTGCATCTTATAGGCTCTCTAACACACAACTATTTCACCAAGGAAGATTAGGAATGCACAATGTTTGTCTGTCCTGGCTGTGCTCTAAGAGAATCAAGTTGTAACCTGCAAAAACTTTATTATGTTCAAAGAAAACATTTTTGCAAGATGTATTAAATGTCTGCACTATATATACCCATCTGCATCACAGACTGTGGAAAAGGAAGATGGAATGAACTCTTTCTTTTTAAAACACCGATTCTTGACTGTCAACATGTCAGCAATGACTTAAGTCTGCCAAGAGAAAGTAAGAGGTGCTTTCTATCGTGAATGCAATAAAGTAAAACTTAATTAACAATTTTTAGTGAGCCAACAGAGTCACACCAATCTCTTTTGTGCTCATTCCCTTTACACAGTCACTGAATTACAGTTTGAACAATGTGGTATTTTCAAATGTTGATCATTATCACTATATCACTATTACTAACTACAAATATATAACAAGCTGATCCTGCAAAGCTTGGAACAATTACTTTTAGAACGGAAGTTCAGCTCTGCCTGTAGGTTTTGTTCTTAACAATACCTTAGTTTGTGACCCTAAGCACTCTGAGGACTCTGAGAGCAGAAAATGAAAGCCTGACAGGCTTTGCCCTTTCAAGAGTAAGCTTAAATGTTGCACAGAACAGCGTTATCAAGGCCTTTCAGAAACCTCTTCTAATCTAGCCATTCAAAGAAATGTACTTCACTGCTCTGCCTTGAAAGACCTAATTGACTTCCACGATGTCACTAAGCTTACTGTATGAGAGGACAGGATGATTATGGAAGGCAATATGCATAGTGAAAAGCTTAACTAATTCCCTGGAACTAGAAGCAATTAAAACTCTTAATTATCAAAGAAGCCAGGCAAATGACCCATAATTACAGTGGCTTTAATGTTACAGGAAATAAGTTTACTAGGTCTTCCTCCAGTGTTTCTTGCTACTGACATTGTCAATAACACAGCAACA
Source organism: Antrostomus carolinensis (assembly GCF_000700745.2). Taxonomy (NCBI): domain Eukaryota; kingdom Metazoa; phylum Chordata; class Aves; order Caprimulgiformes; family Caprimulgidae; genus Antrostomus; species Antrostomus carolinensis. The sequence goes on from NW_010321355.1 coordinate 4,305, forward strand.
TTTTTAATGGATGACGAAAGGTTTACAGAGGTTCACATACAACATGGATTTATTAAGTTTGCTGCACAGAGATGATATAAACTGTTCACTGTTCTGGCCCACCCCCACACTAAATTTAGAGATATGAAAGCAGCCAAGTTCTTCCCATTTTGCATAAGTATTGCAACATCAGCATCACTCCCACTGAATGAGACAGATGAGATTTATACAGACTTCAGCTGAGATTCTAGCTGCTTCTCTGCATTATTTCTAAAACTTGTGTCACTGATCAATACTGCTGCTATGAGATCTCTCAAAGGTCATACTAAAATAGGACAGTTTTCATTTTGGAATGAACTAGATACTTTAAAAAGTAAAGTAGTAAAGCATACTAATTTATATTTCACTCTGTGAATCTAGAAAAAGAAAAATTAATCACTTAAGGAAGACATAATAAAATCATTGCAGCACCTCATTACCTTATCTTCCTACATGAAATTTAAGAATAGAATAAAAGAGTGTTAGTTAGGCCCTTGGTATGTACAGGCCTTCTCCAACCTATATACTGTAAATCTCTGGATGAAATATTTAAGTAACTAACAGGGATATCCGTAAGTGTTATTGCTATTAGTGATAACCAAGAAGTCTGGAAGGATAAAAGATTAAAATCAGTTTTGAAATTAAACTTGTGAAGATAATACATATGCACAAGGAGTGCTTATCAAGCAAATATCCTTGACCACTTATGACACTACTGTATCAACTCTAAAACAGAATGAAGGATGAGACTAACGAAGGCACAATTTATACACATGGAACTCATCTGCAAATTAAACACTACCATCTATTGTTCTATAAAGAAAGAATGAAAATAAATTTTTCATAATCTTTAAAATGGGTAACTATAGCCTCAAATTCTTTCACATTTTATCAGAAAATTCTTCTGTTTGCTGGTTCTGGACGGGTCTGGTTAGGCCTTTAATCTCAGTGAAAACATCTGCAGACACAGGGACTAAACCACACATTTTAGCACTTTGAATTTGAACTAGCCTTACGGGTAAGAGTATAAAGTATTTCATTCCCTTTGATGAAAAGAATGAGAAGAAAAGGAACTGAGTATATGTTAACGCCTTCCTTTTCTCCCTTAAACATTTTCTTTTAACATATTGTTATTTTTATATTGTATTCCCCACATGCTCCATGGGAAACTGCTACTATGGAATTAATGAGAAAATATTAAACTCCAGTTTTCTTTTTTTTTTTTTTTCTGTTATCATTGTAACATTTACTTTGTGATCTGTTCAAAGTGAAACCAACATGGTTAAGTCTTTCACTGGGCTAAATATACTTAAAAAGTCTTCAGTCCTATTGAGTCTTACACAGAACTAAGTTAAAACTACCCTGCCTTCTGAGGAACTACTGACAGAATGAGTCTCCCACCATGCATAAAATCCCATTTCAAAACCACTACACATATGTGCCCTAACTTTAAAAAAAAAAAAAAAAAAAAAAAAAGGGTTTTGGGGGAAAAAAGGGGTAAAAAAAAAAAAAAAAAAAAATAAAAAATTTTCCCAAAACCTGCTGAATGAAGCAAAAAGGGAAAACAGTGGAATTTTGAGGTTTCAAATCACAGCTTCATAAAGGGCTGAGACGTTATCCCTATGTTCATTCTCCAGCTTCTGAACAGGACCTTTACTGTCTCTTTCTGTGCTTGGTGAGAAGAGACAGTAAAAAATCATTGTATCTTCTGTCCTCAAATGATACAGAAACATTTGGTATTAGAATGTGACATATTAAGTTTGAGGCTTCTTATGGATTGCATATTATACATTTGTAACTTCTTTATTTATCATTGACTTTTTTCCTTCATGATCAAATCAACTGCTGAAAGCATGACATGCTATTTGTAAAATGTGCACTCTGGAAACATCTGGTAACCTTACACATTAATTTACATATACACGCACAATGCAGTCTTCTATAAGCATTTAAGGTTTAATTCAAATTCCATCATATCACTAAAAAAATCCCCAAGTTTCAATGGGCATCAAACTGAGACCCAAAACAGGCTGCAGGAAGAAATGCACCAAGTACAGCCAGCTCACGTTGATTTCAGAATGACATTGTTCAACTCTGGAAACCAGAAGGTGGTCAAGCCTTTCACTTCTACAGGTAACTTGTTGACTATTCACTTCCAAAAGTATTTTTATTTTCTTCATTGTGAAAAATGAGCTCATACTCTGTGGTCTAATTGAAAACTAATTAGTATCTAAGAAATAAATTATCAGTCTGAAAGATACTTACTACTGCAATCATGTTTTTTCTTTTGTTCAACAACTTTTATCTCCTTTTCCTTGCTGACTCAATTTTTCCAGCTTTTCAAAAAAATTTCACTACCAGGAATTTTCAAGAACCATAATATAATCCAGAATACAACACAGACTCATCTCTGTCCTTTACAAAATGCTGAGATGCTGAAAAGGTGCTGTTTATTATTTATGGGAGGTGGTAGAAATTCACAAAAAGAGAGAGGAAATGCCAACAACTTCACTAACATGTCGTAACACGGATTCAAGGCTATTTTTTAGGTAGCTTCTGTTTTCTTTTTTCCTACGCTTTGATATACAAAGTATCTAGGAACAAGAGGAAAATGTATTTCTGGGTGACCTATTTACCACCAGAATTACTTAAACATTATTGAATAAATGTATTTTAAGCAGTTATAGTATTTGCAATTTGGCCTCCCACTGTGTTAACTCTCTGAAGAATTAACAAAAACCAATAATGAAATAACCTGATTAATGTTTCTCTCCTAATCCTTGGACTTACACTC
>NW_010321355.1:7142-42571 GCF_000700745.2 Antrostomus carolinensis
ACAAGGAATTACACTTCATTTTATTTTAAGCACATATGCCAATTTGACTAACCAGGGATAACATAAATATGCTGTTTAAGAAAGTCTTGCAGCCTACAGTCCCACAACTTAGTTCCATTAAGGAAAATGAGGAGTAAGCCAAGATATTTTTAAATGCTCTAACAAATGAACAAACAGGCTGGAAACTTTTAATCAAAAGAATTAAGCATGAGAGTATCCAGAATACTAACTACCAGCCACTATTCTTTATGATTCAATGATTCATATTAAGAATTGTTTGGAAATTATACACACGTATGCTTTTTAATTCAGATTTTTATTAACTTGCAACTTGAAGCATGTTGCAGACCAGTACAAGAATCAAATTATTTACCAGAAGACTTAAAGACAAAAATCATTAGCATAATCTTTAAAAAAAGAAAAAAAAAAAGTTTGTTACATTTGCACATAATTAGATCACTCTGCATTTCCAGGTCTTGCATAAATGCCACTTTACATTTCAGCCCACACCAGCAGCTACTGTCTCACAAACCAGTACACAGGACCTTATCTTAAGGTGGGCCAGAAGGCGTAAAATAGTTTGGATGGGGAAGAAGGAGGAGAAATTTCAAATTTCTTGCTTGTTTTCATGACTTGATCAAGTGAAATAAAGTGCTTCTGTGAGTGACAGTCGGACCCAGGCACAGTGGCTCTGTGAGGCACGGAGAAGGTCACATTTACATGTGGGGTTACTCTGATCATTCCGGATGGCTGGAGCACTCTTTTCACAGAGGACTGTGTGTTTAGAGGACAGTACACTGGGAACTTTGTATGGCAACTTGTGTTACAGGCCTCATGAAATTCCCAGGCATTTCTGAGACAGTCTCCAATTATCCTGGCAGCAGAAATCTAACTCAATCATCTGCAGCTTGGATTAGCCATAGAAGAGTATTGTTCTTTTATGGAGAACACAAGGCAAATACTCTACTGAGGCTACTCATACTGCATAACATGCTGGGGTTTTTATGCCGCTTAGCTCTAAAAGTGGCCTAAAAAGGAATTCTGTGCAATGAAATAGTGCTGCCTTCCCTTCCACACAGAAGTAACTTTACTAAAACGACTGACTTTCTTGACATGTAATAGATGACACATTCAAATAACTGCACCTTGCATGCAGAGCTCAGAATTGTAGAGTAATTTACACTGGAAGGGATTCCTTGAGACCATTTAGAAACACCCCTACTCAACGCACATCCAGCCAGAACAGGTTGCTCAGGACCTTGACCAGGTAAGCCATGAGTATCTTCAACGACGGAGGTTCTACATACCTCCTGGGCAACCTGTTCTTGTATTTTACCACCCCTAAGGTGAAAACTGTTTTCCAACTACCTAGCAGGAGCTCTTGTGTTCCAGCTTGTGCCTGTTGCCTACTGCATGACGACCCTGCACCTCAGCGAAGATGCTGGCCCTATCTCATGAGCAAACACATCAGAGATACAAATTTAGTGCATTCAAAGGAGGAGCTGTTTTGATGAACCCAAATTCTAAGCTTCTGACTGAAACTGGGAGTTGGTACTAAAAGTATTCCCTGAATAAATGCAATGACCTTTTTGCCAGAGGGAAAGTCTACAAAGCCACAGGTGCAGGACAGCAGGCTAATGACGGCAGGTACCCTGCCTGTTTTGTATAGCTGAACACCACCACTTGCCTATAACCAACCCAGGAGGTCCTGCAGAAGGCAGCTGATTCTCATGGAGCAATTTAATTTTTTCAGGCAGTATAATTTTCTGGCAATAGTTTCTTTTTGTTCTGTAATGTCTCCTGGACCAGTGTTATTTTCCTGCACAGACAGACTAGCCTGCGTACTGAAATGCGCCTTAATCTGATCTAAATATCAACTTAATTATTGCATAACCTTTGACAGGAGAGGCATTCACCTTTAAACAGGTTTTCACTGGGAGTGAAAAAAAGTAATGGAAAAGGTCTTTTTTTTTTTCTGTTCATTATGAGCTTCTCATTGAACCATACATGACAGTGTCACTGGTCTGGAGTGAGTTGGTGAGATATAGCTGTTACACTTTAACTCTTCATGATCAGAAAGAAGAAAAGCAGGTTTTTTTCAATCCTCAAAAAGCTGAAAGTTATCTTTTAGATAATATTTAAGATTAACAGCATAAAACTCCAAGCACAAAGCCACAAACCAGCACTCTTAAGTAAACCAAACAAAACACCAACAAAATTTTAATTATTATTTTCTACATATTTAAACTAAAGGAAACAAATACTTGTATTAAAAATGGCAATTATCTGTTCTCAAGATAGATTTTCTAAGAGGACTGTGGGCAAAAAAGTACAAAAGTAAGTGGGAAAAAATATTAACCCCTAATTTGTTGAATTTGGGTAAATGTGTGAACTGAATCTTAAAGATCTTCAGTTGGAAAATGTCTTTTGTAACTTTTAAAAGGCAAAAAACAAACAAACAAAAAACCCCCAAAACCCCAACATTCCATTTGTTCCACTACCTGGAAAAATAACAGCACTGATTTTACAAAAACCAAGAGAATGAAAGCAGTGAATTAAAAGCTGGTTTTACTCCAGTACAAACCAAAACCAAGAACAACTCCTAAAATCTTTAAAAAAATATAGTATCTTGGAGAGAGTCACATCTCATAAGAGGGTTAAAGAAACGGAAGAGTCAAAGAAGAGGAATAAACAAGATAATCAGCACTAGGAAGAACCATTAGAATCTGAAATAAACACACTATTTTGAAAAAGGAAATAAATTAACATCATAAAGAGATAAAAACATGCAGAGCTTCAGATTTTGAAACACAATAGTACAAAGGTTTGACTGTCATTTTTAGGGACATTTGCTAAAACAGAATTACTTCAATGTTCTCTTTTGAACTCACTGGTATTCAAAGTATTATTTCCACTGAAATATGAACTTGTAAAATACCAATAGTATTAACAATAATTGTTATAAAATTAGTCTGTTACATCTATGCAAGGGTAATATATGCTTCCATTTAATGTATTTCCATCATATGCAATTAGATTAAATTTCATGTACATGTTTAAGACAAAAGCAAAAGTGACCAGATTAGACAATTTTCTCCTAATTAGGCTCCTAATCTGTTCCTAGGAGGTAGTTTCAAAAGTAGTTGAGACAAAGTAATGGTTTGCTGCCAGTGAATGGCTGTGTCTTCCTTCTCCTTCTTTAATGTCCTGTTAACCAGTGTATGCTTCCATCTGTCTCCTAGTGATGGGTGTTGTGTTTGTGAGCCCTTCTGTGAATCAACTCTGTACCCTAATAGAAAACTATTCTCCTACTAGGCTTATAAACTGGAGAACAACCATCACACAACAGCTGCGAGTGAACAGGAAGAATGAAGAGGAATATAAATCCTTCTATTTGGGCAGTGTTTAAATCACAAAAGGGTTCATCCCTTCAAACTACTCTTATTCCTGGCATGCCTTGCGTTTGTCTAAAGCAGACTGCACATGTAAAACCACAAAATGGCTGTGCAAAGTTCTGCAGAACCTGCTCTTTTAACACAAGCCAAACGTTGGGCACGGGGTTACGGTTATGAATGTTGCAATTTCAAAATTTATTTTGCCATAGCGATCTAAAAATATCACATTTGAAATGAAATGTCTCATTACACTGATAATCAGATCTATTTAAGTAACTGCCCTCATGATTTCCAAAGATGGTTTCTCAGCTTCTTAGTTGGCAAAGCTGCTTTGACTGTGCAGGCAAACAGAGCTGAGAACTAAAAATTTCTTACATTTTCTCTACCTGAAAAAGTATTTCTGTGTGCTAAATACAGTATTTCTAAAGAACATGAACTCTACTACCAAAAGTAACAGGATAATAATAAACACCATATTTGTACATATGCTATGCATGATATACCCCTTTTGAACTATTTATTATGAGAAATAATTAATTTAATGGAAAGCACACTCCTAACCCTGAATCAGGAATTAACTTTAAGTGCACAGCAAGATTTATTAGACCAATACAATTATTATTGGTAAAAAAAATGTATTAAGAGGAAAGTTGAAAAGAAAACGTCAAAGTTATTTTAAGAGTTCAGGAGAGAAGTAACCTCTTTCACATTAATCTCTAGCTTGTTTTTGTCAGCTTGCTTTGTTTATTTTAGGGAACCAATACTTATCCAGTTATTTCAAGCTATGAAAACTGTAAGATGGAAAGCCAGTGAATATTAAGCAGTTTTATGTGAATCAATCATTAAAACAGACTACTCGTCTAAAAAAATTATTTCCACTGTTAACTCCAAGCTCAAGTTTTTCTATAAATATGAAAATTAATACACTTTTAAAATGAATTAATGTGTAGAATGTTATTTAAGTCTTAATCTCCTGTTGCAATATATTTCAAAACACTTTTCCGCTAAAAATACCATCTACCTATTTAAAACACTGCATGGAAACACTTTTTAAAAAATGCATTGATGACCCACAGTTATCAAGCTGTGCCTGGTTTTCTATTAGAGCAGCTCAAGAATGCTACTAGTCACTTCAGCCAAAGGCAGTTATTTTGATTCAAGCATGCTTACAGGCAAAGTAACAGGTAATTTTCAGTGAAAGGAATAAGGGGCATATGATATAAGTGAATATTTCAAAGTAAACAATGAACAAAAATAGAAAAGCATGCTTATTTAACTCCATTTATGTATGCATGTGTATAAATATATGTTGTATATATTGGTCTCTATATAGATAGTCTCTTTCTCTGTGGCCTAAGGCTTATTCCATTTAATACATATTAAATTAGTAACTAACAGAGCCATGATACTTAACATTAACATTAGTTTGGGAGTACCAGCCATAGTATCAGCAACTACTAACTATGCTTGTCACACAACTTCTGTCATGAATAACTTCTTTTGGATACTCAGTTCTTCAAAGAAACAAGTTTATCATTATCTGGATTCTCATCAGCTTTTTCTTAATAATCACTTTTATGTAAAAAATCTCTCATCTCTATATTTCAATCAGAAATAATGTCCAGATGTCAACAGGGTATAAAGCTGACAGATGGCAGACTAATTTAAAAGGAAAACTACCACCTATCTGCCTGTAAATCGACCTCTTGTGGGCAAAGTCCTCAAAACACTGCGACAGGCCATATGCTTAAGTGAAAGCTACTTGCTCATCCATCGCAATAATGATTTTATATTAAAAGTAAGAATCACCACTTACCTAATGAATCCACTGATTTGAAGTATCTTGCATTTGCTGACCTTCAGCCGTTTGAGTGAGTCTTTGGAAAAGGGACGAGGGTTGATTTCCCATTTAAACTAAAAGCGTCCATTTCTTTGTGACTGTTGGAATTGTTACTTTAAAGCTTGATGCCTTGCTATTGTGCTACTATGCTATGGATTACAGATGCCTACATATAATATACATACATATACAGAAAATAAGCAAATGCTACATAAATCTCATATGGACTCACATAATCTCTGAGGTTCAAAAGGACCTCTGGAGGTCACCTGCTCTATCCCTCTGCTCAAGCAGGGTCACCTACAGCCAGTTGCCCAGGACCATGTCCAGACAGTGTCTAAGTACCTCCAAGGATACTATCTCTTTCAGCAACCTGTGCCAGTGCTTGGTCACCCTCACAGTAAAAAAGTGTTTCCTGATTCTCACATCCTCCTGTGTTTCAGTTTGTGTTCATTGCCTCTGGTCCTGTCACTGGGCACCACTGAAGAGCCTGGTTCCATCTCCTCTACACTCTCCCTTCAGGTATTTATAGACACTGATGAGATCCCCCCTGAGCCTTTTCTTCTCCAAACTACACAGTCTCAGCTTGTTCAGCCTATGCTCATAGGAAAGATGCTACAGACCCTTAATCTTCTCTGAGGCCCTTTGCTGGACTCCCTCCAGTAGCTCCATACAGCTCTTGTACCGGGAAGCCCAGAACTGGACGCAGTACTCCAGATATGGTCTCACCACTGATGAGTAGAGGGGAAGGATCTTCTCCCTTGACCTGCTGGCAACACTTTTCAACATCAGCCACCTTTGCTGCAATGGCACATTGCTGGCTCATGGTCAACTTCCACCAGCCATCATAATTATATTTTCTTCTGAGAGTATGAAATCAATTGGCTTTTCTTTCCTGTTCAAAAGTGTGCGGGCCCGCTCAGTGGTGCAGACAGATGGTACTGTAATGGAACTTCTAAATTTAAAGGTTTGAATGACAAATGTGCAAAAAAATACAGACAAAACCTATTTCTAAGTGACCATTAGAGAACCTATGATGAAAATATAAAATACTCCACTAGGAAGTGCCTCAGTCACCCCGATAACGATATAAACACATTTCTTACCCAGATAAGTCAAAGGCAAATTGACTTACCTACAAATGCTTGTAGTCAACTTACAAACAAGCACCTGAGTGAGAGTTAATATGCTTATAACACATACTTGTTTTGGGAAAAAAACTAAGTCATCTCTGCCTAAGGACAGGCCATCCCTCTTTTCTTCTTTTTAAAATCAAATTATGTGTATTTATATATCAGTAAGACTACCATGGCATACTGCAAACAGGGATTTTAGATTGTTCGAACCATCACAACACATGACCTGAAAGAAACCACCTCTAATACAGCAACATGATCAGTTCAGAAATAGACACTGCCACAGGTATTGCCAAGAATCTGGATAAACTGACAGGCAGCTGAATGCTATGAGCAGCATTTTGCTGATAACTTGCAAGCTTCAGCTCACAGACAGTATATAGGGATTCCCTGGGGAAACCAGACTGCAGCAGGTACGTCAAGGTGACAAAGTATCACTGCCACACAATCTACTGAAAGATACGTTCTGGCTACCAGGAAAAATATGCTGTGACTACAAAAAAAAAAAGAAAAAAAAAAAAAAAAGAGGACAGGCGGTCAGGTGAAGAAGTAGAAGAGAATCTCAAACACCATGATTCAGTATACAGGAAATATCTCAAGTAATTTTTTTCCCCCATTTTTTTCTGATTAGAAGTTGTAGTGTTTTATCTCTATTGTATTTTAAAGCTTTGCTAATTGTTTTCAACTACTTCTGTTGAGATCCAAGTAAAATTTATTTTGAATAGAGAAAATTCATGAATCAGATAGCAAATATGTCTAAAGAGTGAGGACTGAAATTTTTCATCCAGACATAAAGATTGTCTTGGGGATATATGTTCTGGGTTTGCAGGTCTTGAAGGTGTAGCTAAACACATCTGTTTTGTATTCCTCAAAGGCTTGTAAGTTTTAGTCTTAGCAAGGAAAACAATGCAAGACCAGACACTAAAACTTCTATTTTCTTCATTGACCCTGCATATGCAGATAAAACACTTCATTACTTTCAAGGCTATAGAGAACATTCTCCTCTTGACAAGTAAGCAGTAATTTAACAACTAGTTCTACGGAATATCAAGAGAGAATGGGTTAAAATCAGAAAGAAACAATTACTCTATCTAGAACTACTGTTACTACTATAATCTCAACCAGGTCAAGTTTTGCTACCAAAAGAAACATGAAGAAATCTTACAAAATCAAGTGACAATTGTAACTTTTGAGCTTCTTCAGATTACCAGCATCTTGCATCTAGATGGAGAGCAAAGACGTTGCTTATGACACTCTAAACGGTTTTCTCAGTCAGATGTTCTTGTGCTCAGCAGTGGCAGTACTGCAGGCTGCCAGCCGAGGCTCTTCACACCCACGTGTTCTCCTACTTCCCTATCCAACTAAAAAATTCTTCTCCCTGCTTTGGGTGCCTTCCTAACTACCATCCTTGGAGAAAAGAAGCACAGCTTAGGTAGACAGTTTTTAATTAATAACAATCTTTCCTTCCAAATCTTTTCTGGTTATAAAACATCACATTTCTAATAAGTCCAAAGAGCATCTATGGAGCATTAGCAGTTAAAATTGCCCCGTATGGTTCTACAGAGAGGAATCTGTACATTTTCGCATCTAGAAACACATATATATGCACACACATGCACACACACAGAATTTATGTGGTAGAAATGCTCGTCTTTATACACAGGAAGAAGCACAGCAGGAGCAACAAGGGCAAGTGGGGGAGCCTGACTCACACCCTGTCCTGCTGCTCCAAGGCCCACCACAGCAGCCATCAGTCTGAGCTCATCCCTCTGCTGCCTGATGGAGCAGGAGGCCCAGGGGTAGGGCGAGCGCCAGCAGCCCTGTGAGGGCAGTGAAGCTCCCTGCCCCAGCCACTCCACAGGAGCCCCTGGGGAGCCCTGGGGCAGGGCCAGACCCACCCGGACGTGCCAGCAGGACAGGCTTAAAGGGTTGGTGCCCCGTAGGAATGGGGGACAGGAGGGGCTGGTAGGGTGTTAGCAAGTGCCACCAGCCCACGTGCCTGGCTGTGCCTGTGCCAGCCAGCGCAGCCCATTGTGTCTCCTCTAATCAAACTCCATTTCTGATGGTTTTCCAGGGCAAGGGCTTACTATTGTGCATGCACACGCGCATGGAGGTCTCAATGCTGGCCCTGTCGCGGGACCAGGGGTTCCACACGACCACAGTGCAGCACCTGGAGCGAGGGTGCATGTGAAAGCAAGTGGGTGAGTGCTAATGAAGTGCATGCTGGACTAGCTGGCAAGTAGTTGAAGTAGCCTGGGAGCCAGGTGTGTCTCTATGGGAGAGAGTACAAGCAGCGCTGGCTCTTGGAGGGACGGGAGGCAGAGATAACCCTGGTCAGCTGCTGCAGAGACCGTGGCATCTGGGGTTGTCTGAGAGACCTGTCCATGTGTGCTCAAGAGACTCTCTGTGGGAGGTGATGGGGGGGAGCACAAGGATCCAGGATCACCAGATGGGCTGTGTCTAAGCCATCCATTACGTAGGTGAGGGTGAGAGGAAGGGAAGAAGAGAAGGATTTGCACTGAGGGCTAGAGTGGTGCTGTGGCCTTTGGGGCTCACGTCTCCAGGTGACAACTGGGGAAACTGGGATCCAGGGCCAGCTGAGTGCCTAAATACCACTGCTGGAGGGATCCTCATTGCACATATGTCTATATTTTGCATTAACAGACCTTCATCCCGATCAGTCAGAGAGGAGAAGAGGATGAGGCTGTTGGCGGTCTCTGTGCTTGTGCGAGTGCTGAGTGTTTCTGCTGTGCCTAGCACAGGTACATGTGTATATGCATATCCTATATGCTGTGTATGCTCATGTGACTAATAGAAATACGTTCTCAGCCTCGCTACTGGCTGGATTTGGGGTTACAGAGCTGTAGCAGCCTTGCTCCTATTGGGCTCCTGGAATTGACAAACTCGTCATACACAAATACATATACATAGCGTATATAGTTTAAAATATATATCTGCATGCATCTGTATACAGATATATATCTCTATATATACAGATACGAAACTGCATGCATTTATAAAGCTAACATAAAATGCAGTAAAATGTCAAGAATAGTAACTCAGGAAAGACTGTGGAGAAAAAGGCAACTTCCATGATAACTTGCCCAGACTGAAGCAAACTCCCAGCAAGACAGGGATTTGGCAGGAACTTAAACTGTTCTTCAGTTCAGCATAGAAGTACCACCGGCACAGCATCAAACATATTTTGGGAAGGCACTGATAAACCAAAGTTAGTATTCTTAAATTCTACATATGATATTTCATTGTCATCAAATGTTCAATCTAATTCAAACATATGCAATAACACTTTGCCTGTCTGAATATGTTCAACGCTACAGGCTTGGGGAAGAGTGGCTGGAAAGCTGCCTGGCGGAAAAGGACCTGGGGGTGCTGGCTGACAGTCGGCTGAGTATGAGCCAGCAGTGGGCCCAGGTGGCCAAAAAGGCCAATGGCATCCTGGCTTGCATCAGAAATAGTGTGACCAGCAGGACTAGGGAAGTGACCCTTCCCCTGTACTCTAGCAGATGAAGCCGCACCTTGAATACTGTGTCCAGTTCTGGGCCCTCATTGAGGCACTGGAGCACATCCAGAGAAGGGCAACGAAGCTGGTGAAAGATCTGGAGAACAAGTCTTATGAGGAGCAGCTGAGGGAATTGGGGTTGTTTAGTCTAGAGAAGAGGAGGCTGAGGGGAAACGTAATTGCTCTCTACAACTACCTGAAATGAGGTTTTAGCAAGGCAGGCATATGTCTTTTCTTCCAGGTAACTAGTGATAGAACAAGAGGCAATGGCCTCAAGTTGTGCCAAGGGAGGTACAGATTGGATGTCAGGAAATACTTCACTGGAAGGGTTATCAGGCAATGGAATGAGCTGCCTAGGGAGGTGGTTGAGTCAACATCCCTGGAGGTATTTAAAAGACGGCTTGATGGGGTGCTCAAAGATATGGCTTAGTAGTGGACAGGTATGGTTGGACTTGATGATCTCAGAGGTCTTTTCCAACCAGGCGATTCTATGATTCTATGACATCTAACTGGAAAATGCAGTGGGTGAGGTCCTTGCTAAACTTACTAATAGATTAAACAAAACAAGCAGTAATTCATATCCCACACTTTCATGTGACATTGCTGATAACGTACTAAAGTATCTGACACGACTGAATTTATGTATCATAGTACAGCGTACAACTGATTTTTGTACCCAGTTTCCTATTGTTTTCTCCAATTGCTTCCATCCCAGAAACTGTTGCTGAATCTGAAGAAGGCACACAGGAAAAATTAAGACATATTTTAGTTTTTTATTAACCTCAGTGTCCATCTGCATTGTACTAAAGATCTGTTTCTAAACAACTAATAAATAATTTTCCACTTTTTAAGTTAATCACAGCATCAATAGCCAAGCTATAAATTCTTTTACAATGCTGCTTCTAAAGTCTTTTTCAAAAGATATCCTAGTCAACTGTTCTTGCAGTTGGAATGTATGGTAGATTTGTATCACCTGTCTGTGCATGAAACTGACAAAACATAGGAAACCACAAGATCAACATAGGTGTAGGTTTGAAAACATAGATTTAAGTTGTCTAAAATTCATAACCACATTGATAAGCAAAAGCTTATGTAGTCAACAGAAGGTTTGTCACTGCATTGTCTGCACCATGAACATGTGTACTTGCTGAAGAACCGTGGCATTTTTAACTTTTTGCAAATTAGGGTGATTTTTGTTTCTGTTCTCCATAAAAAACAAAACAAAACAAAAAACCCACCACAAAAAAAACCCACCAAAAGAACAACTCTGTGTGGAAGACCCATAAATAAAGGCATTTGCAAATAAAATGAGAGCCACAGTCAACTGAAATAGTACTGAGCCCTTTGCTGTATTTATAAAGAAAAGTTAAAAGGTGGTTGGTTTGTTTGTTTTTGTCAGGCAACACAAGCTTTTAATATCTCTAGTCATTCAGACCTTTGACTGAGATTTTTTAACCTGTCAAACAAAGCAATATTACAACATATACAATTGCAGTTCATTTCAGAACATTTATTGTTCTGTAAACAGAAAATCCAGATTCTCCTTAAACAATCTGTCCCTTTTCTTCTCCTTGAATAAGGATGGCATGGTAGAGAAAGACATTCTAAGTGAAACAGAAAAAAGTATTCATGAACTTATTTACAGAAAGACATAAAAAGCATAAACTTAGAAATTAAACCAGACTTTTACAGTGACTACCTCTAGTGAAAAAATCTTCAGGGTCAGTAACTTATATCAAATAAAATCAAATAGAGATACGCAAATAGGAAACAGTTTAAATTAAAGGTGGTCATGATATGGAAAGGAGGATGGCCTGTGCCCAAGAGATGATGTAGAACATCCCTCACATTTGGGCAATAGAGATGAGAGGGGAAGGGGAAACAACAGCTCCAAGTTTATTTTGTGTATTTTGTGCTATGCAAATCCCTAGTAATGAGTTAAAGCTAAAAAAAGTATTAGGTTTCTGTATGCTCTTCAAATCTATGTCGTAACAGAACGACAACTCCGAGGAAATCTAAAGAATTGTGGAAGGCTATTTGGCTCATAATTTAAGTTAATAGTATCTGGTGAGCAGAAGCATATCATAATTCTCAAATACAAAAGGATTATGTTTGAAGTGTTCATTATTCATTAAAATTAGGAAAGAAGAAAACAGAAGGATGATGATAAACTTCAGGAAGTCCAGCAGAGGACCACCCAAGATGGTTGGGGTTGTAGCAACCTGTCCTATGAGAAAATGCTGAAGGAAAGCTTGGCTTGTTCAGCCCAGAGAAGACTTCAGGAGGGCCAAACAGCAGCTTCCCAGTATCTCTGAGGACATTACTGAAAAGACAGAGACACCCTCTCTACCAAGGTGCACGGTATGAACTGAAGATGATGGTCCTAAATTGAAACAGGAGAGGTTCTGTCTGACTAGATATAAGGAAAGAATGAAAAAAAAAAACCCAAACCAACCAACCAACCAACCAACAACAACAAATCAGAACAAGAATTAAGCACTAGAAAATGTTGCCCAGAGAAGCTGCAACATCTCCACCCTCAGAGGCTTTTAAAACCTGATTGGACAAGCCCAGAGCAACTTCATCTGAATTCAGTATTGACCCGCTCTCAGAAGGTTGGATTAGTTACTTTACAAGGCTCATTCCAACCAGAATGACTCTACATAAGAGTTAAAATAATGCATTAAGTATCATTAAGCATTTCTCTGCTTCAGTTTTCAATCCCTCGAAGCATTAAGAATAATTTCTAGAATACTACCAGTACACTGCATATTGACCTTTTCTACCTAGTGCATGTTAGACCACTTATTACCTAAAAGAAGCCCTGCCTGTCAGGCCAAAGGGAAATATTTTCTTTCTTGTACATTCAATTTCTTGGCATCTCTGCAATACAAAGCAAAATCAACAGGTATCTGAACAACTGAAAGACTACTCCTACCATAAACTAAGGTGATTCTATGATAATATAATCAACAGTAAGTTCAGACATTTCTTGATCTCTCAGTCTATGTCTAGACTATGACAACAGTCTACTTGAGTCAGGGGATGGGAAAAGGAGATAGAGTAAGGTGATGTTCTCAGATGGGAACAAATGGAGCAAGACTTGTCCCAGCAGAACAGCAACAGAAAACATGGGAGAAGATACAATGCTGTAAATCTACCGTAGGTCCTACAGCAGAAACTAGGAAAATAAGGTGGAAGAGCTCAAAGGGCTCTGAGAGACATTTAGAAAGGAGAGGTTTTATTAGTAGACTGAAACAGAAGGACTAAGATACCTACCTGGAACATCTATACCTGAACTGGATATCTAGTCTCCCTTTATGGAGAGAAACATGCTCCTAGGTAATGGGTTACTGCTGTTTGGGAATAAGGCCTAATCTGGTAGCAGTCAGTCCAGCCACTGGCACTGCAGATGGATGGGATGGGCCCCTGTAACCTGTGGTCCCACACCAGGGGCTGGCACTTGGTTTTGCCCAGTTGCAGGCACCCAGACCTTTGCTCGCTCCAGCTGCTGGATACTGTGGACACATGGGCCTTTGCTTGGGGTGTGACCCAGATGCCCTTCAGGCAGGAAAAAGAGTCAGATGGGGAATTTGATAAGACAGGACTGTGCTGGTCAGGAGCAGGATGTGACCTATTTACACACATCCACGCCTTTTTATTCCCTTATCCCTGTATTTCCCTATAATAAATACTGAGCAATCCCAAAATGCTCTTCTCCTGCATCCCATACTGTGTGCCATGCCCCAGGCAGGTCTCCCCTCAGCCCAAAAGGGGATCCAGAGTTGATTCACCTTGATGGCTTTCCTGAGACAGCCCTGTGAGGACCCAGACAGGCAATTCCTCCCTCCAAGTCCTTTATTGGTTCCCATCTGCCTTCAGGACTCTGTGCTTCCCTGGCCTTGCGGAGATGGATCACTGATGGGCTCCTGTGGTAAGCCTGAGAGCAGCTAGGCAGAGTGTGATTTGGGATCCCCCACCTGCCATCACTTCTCTGAGCTCTTCCATGGGTGTGCAGATGAGCTTTTATCACACAGCCTAAGAGCTGCATCCTGTGGCAGACCTTCCTTTAGTTCTATCCAATTCTATGCAAGTTTGTGCATCATACGCTGCTTGATTCCTCACATGCAAGACCAGGAATCCAAGTAGTTTCTTTCATGGGTCTTTATAACTAGGTCCTGGCACACCATACCCTATGCTAAATATAGAAAGCAATAGGAGAAAAAGAGGCTCAAATCAGACATCCTATTTTTTCTTTCTTCTCAATGCTGCTATTATTCCAATGTTCAGTCTGATCCTAAAGCAATACAGCACAGCATGTCACAAGCATTATTATGTCTTCATACTGCCGAGTAACTGAAATCCTTTTATTAAAATACACCATTCTGTGATGGATTTCTTCATCCTTGGACTGACATTGAGCCTGAAGCTCTTACTAGTAATCACTTTACACAAAGCCAGATCACATACTCAGCTCAGACAGAGAAGCTAAGGACTCAAATCACAGATTTTTAAAAATGGTGTGAAAGTTGGTGAGACTGAATTGTTCCTGGAAAGAATGGATAAATTTCAGAATTTCTGAGAGAAACTACAGTGAAGGTCTTTTCTGGCCTTTGACTTATGGAATGTTTTATTCATCCTTCATTAGCACCATATTATTTAAACAAAATCAGTTCCCAAAAAGCATCAGAGAAACAAGAAGAAAGGTATTCCACTGAATATTAATAATCTTAAAGAAATTTAAGGCTGTCATGTACTAACAGTACAGCTGTAAAGAAGAGCTGTAAACAGTGAGATATCAGTAAAACAGTCTTCCACCAGCCTACTCAAAGCCAACCATCATCTTTCAAGTGTATTTGCTCTTCAACTGATTGCTAAGATGATAAGAAAAAAATCAAGTGACGGGAGAAAGGAACCAGAATAAATTGTCCAAATCCCTTAGAATTACTAGTTAATGCAAGACAGAATAGAAGATGAAACTCTGACACCAGTGTTTCTAAAGAAAATCTCTTTACTTTGAGAGACATGCCAAAGCACACATTTGCAGCTGATTCTTCTTTCCATTATCTTCGTGAGATTATAAATTTAGACATGTAGCATCCTAAATGTTTGAAGAGTTTTTGCTGTAGTGTTAGTCCTGTCACTTCATCTACCAATCCACTTGAGACAGAATGCTTAGCCTCAAAAAAGTGAATGCTTTTACTATTTCAGTATATACATCATTAACTTATCTACTGTTTGCTGCCTTTTCATCTACACTCCCTAAAAAATATTTAGGAAAGAGTTACGGACAAATGGGTTACTGTATACTATTAATTCTTCATAATTTATAATGAAGCTATATAGATTACTTAATGCAGTCACAAATTCAAGTTTTCATTTTCACCTTCAAGGCCCTATATTATCTTACCCACAATTACTGTATGTCTTGCTTTTATTTCCTTCTACTCCCTAGATATCTTCTAGCCTTTCACTTAATTGCATTCTTTATCTCTTTCTCCCACTTTCAGCTGTATGTCTTATATCATGCTGACCTCTGAGTCTTGTACAATCTCCATGCCTACACTCTTCACCCTTTTTCAGCAGCGTCTTTAAAAATACGCTCTTTCAGGAATTATTGGTACATTCTTCTCTTCTTCCTCCACTTCTTATTGCTGAGCTATTAACTGAAAATTGTCTTGCTTAAACCACTTTTCCTTCTTGCCGGACCAGGGCAGCACAGAATACAACTGAAAGCTAATACAGAGCTGGCCAATTCACTTCTTAATTTTATCAGAAGTGACCTCTGTTAACTCTTTAACTCTGACGAAAATTGAAGGACAATACTTGCTTGTCATCTAACACAGGAACTTGAAACCCTGTTCATTAAAAAAGCCACAACATTCATTAAATAAATGCCAATCAGTGCATGTGTATGGGGAGTGACTAGTTTCTGCAAGCTATGTCTGTACTTCTTATAGTCTTAGATATTTATATATACTTCATAGTGCTCTGACAGTTCTACAGAGCAGGCTCCATGCCTATCATCCAGCATATATGGATTTGATGCTTTTTCTCCCCTCAGAGTTTAATGTGTACTTAAATATAAATATGATGTACACAGTGAGCAGCCGTGGCACGCAAACAACAGGAAACTGAGGAGTATTCCCAGGTCTAGTAATGGTCATGCTATGGTAGAGTCATAGCATTATTCCTGACTCCTAGAACACCTGACTGCAGGACTCCTAGCTTCCCAAACTTCAGACACATAGTCTACACAATATAACTTCATGGAAGTTATAATATGACCATTGTACTAGTTATTACTATAATTAGAAAATATTATTTTCAGAGGAAAACAACAAAACAATTGCAAATGCTTTCTGATGAAGTTTAAGGAAAAAAAAATAATCTCAAGGAAAATTTTCTGCCTGAAAAGTTAAAAACTCACAACTGAAAACAGTCTTCAAAGAATCTATCATAGCTAATCTTAAAACTGTAAATGCATTTTACTTAAGATACACAATCATTCTTCATAGAATAAAAGGTTCTGTTTGCATTCTCTTGGGATAACTGCATCACTGAAACTGGAAAGCAGTAAGATAAGTAACATACTATTATGTTTTTTTGCCCATTAAACTTTTTTTGAGTCAGTAATATTTTGAACTTGTAATAGCTTTGAAGATCAGGACAACAGGCTTCAACCTCTAACATTTCCACTCTTTAGTCTGAAGCTGCAGGATACAATAATGAGTTCTGGAGACAGCAACTCAATGGATCACTGTGACCAGGTATCTGTTCAGGACAGAGAGGACTATTTTCCTAATGGAGGAAAACATGTTCTGTAACAGAAGATATTTTCAGTAACGGATGAAATCTCATCAGCTAGTCTTTGCTAGTCAGCAAGATCCTGAGGCTTTGAAGCAACTAAACTATGAAGTGAAGGAGTTACTAACATTTAAAACCATTTCTCATTACCACACTACTATTTTATAAAGTAGTTGTAGATGCATCTTAAAAGAATTCTGGTGTTATTCAATATAATTATTGACTAGTAAGCCTTACATCTATACTTAGTAAAATCTGCTGATGACAGAAAGTCATGTAGGTTAGCTGGGATAAGAAACATCTAAGAAACTTGAAGTGACAAGGTGGGCTATTGGGCAATCAAGTGTCAAACAAAATAAAATGGTCAAGAAATGTAAGCAATACATACTACCTGGAAAAAAATAAATAACATGTACATCTTGTAACATTCAGTTTAAGTACTGGACATCACTGCAGACAGCTCAGGGAAAACTCAGAGCTTGGGTGATACTGTATATATTCTTAGCCATATATAATGCTGTCTCATCTGGAATACTCTACTGTATGCCACAGACATGATTCTGTGTTAAAATGTTTTTGATAGGAAGAGTCTGAAGAAATACAATCAAAATGCTATGGGGGGGGGGGGGGGGGATCCCCCCCCCCCATCCCCCCCCCCCCAAAAAAAAAAATCCCAAACACAACCCTTTCAGATGGTGATAGTCTGAACAGACTGTAAAGTGTTCTATTTATGGAGCAAGAAATAAAAAGGGATGTGATGGGTAGTACTTAAAATACTGAGTTCTTGCCCATAACAAAAAAAGCTGGCATTCAAAGAAGTTAAAAGATGAGAAATTCAGAACATACGTAAAAGATTCACAGAATTCATTGTCCCAGGTAGTCATCAGCATCATGAAAGAGACAAATACAACAAATACTGTGAAAGGGTTAGTTGTTTTTTGGTTTTTTGTTTTTTGTTTTTTGTTTTTTTTTTTTTTCTTGTTAAAGAGCCTTCAATTACTTGATATGGGAGCTACAGAATTGAAATGGATAAATTAACCCCCTCTAGCTAAAAGGCAATTATTAAGTCTCTGACATTAGCTGTCACTAGAGATGTACCAAGCAAGATGGACACGGAATTTGAGCATGAACAGCAATTCCTATATTCAGTACTATCTAGACAAAAAAGAAAAGCTGTCTTTGATGGAATAGGAGGACAGCACTTCTACCACTGCTTAGAATTGTTTTCTACTTTGTATCAGAATCATTTCAGTCTTACTGAAGCTTAACTTGAACCGTTTCCTTCTCGGCTTTGAATCACACTATTATTCTAAGATAAAGAGATGCTGGAATGGAAATGTTAAGCATCCTTTTTTTAGCAGATAAAGCTGTCACTTCTTCAACTCTTGTGTGTGCTACAAGGTCTTTTATCTCTATACTACCAGTCTATGACAATAATAATAAAAAAAAAACTTCTTGAACATTGCTTTATGGAGTACACTTTGTAATTATCTTGTAAGCGCACTTATTTTGTGATACAGCAATCAGCCTGAGCAAAATGCTTTGCCCTGTTTAGTCTATAAATAATTTGTCAGTGTTAATTGATGGTCCTGTATGTAGGTTTTCTGCAACCGTGCCAAAAAACCAGACTCTTACAAATCTTTACCACACAACAGAATGAGCAGAAGCCCGCCATGAATACCAGCTCTCTGAAAACTACCTGCAACTGCATCTCCACAAAGAGTACCTAACTTAACAAAAAATAGAAGCAAACAAATGAACTCTCCCTCCCCTAGCCTTAGTGCATGTAAACACAACGTAGCTGACCTTAGTCTTTCAAAGGTCTCTAGAGGTCTCTCCATGACAATAATTTACAAAGAAGCAACCAAAAATACTGGTAACAATGCAATTCCGTGTTTCAGTCTTCATTCTTTGTCCTGAAACTGTTGAAAATCATTGTTACAACAAGCTCTTGGGTGATTACAAAGGTAACTTCAGATACAGAAAGGATCAGTGCACTAGATATTTTTGAAAGAGGATTTATTCATGCTTGCTATAACCCAAAAGGCATTATAATATTTTTTGTGAAAATTCTTGTTAATTAAAATCTAATTATTCAATGACTGCTCTGTTTGGCATCTCCAAAAAACGCTCAAGGTCTTGAAAGACATAAAAGATAACTCAGTGAGCAATTTATCATAAAAGAAGGATTTCCCCCCCTCTTTTTTACTACTTACCATGCATAATTAATATGTGATAATACCCATAATGAGTTCCCTAAAACAATTAGCAATGCATCTCCAGTGACCTGCTAATCTGAAAATAATGCTTTTAGAATTTGGAGGTGTTGCAGTCTCTTTGTGCTTACACACTCACCTCACGTAGAAGAAAAGGCAGCAGAACATAATTTATTATTCTGCATCACATTTCATCAAGTCCCTTAGCAGCTACTTGATACATTATCAAGACAAATGCAAGGAAAAAAAAATTATTCCTACCTCCCCACCCCCTAAGTAGGGTACCCCAAAGACTAAGAACCAATTATAATCCTTCTTTCCTCTTGCAATCAGATACATTAAGTGAAAGCAAACCTTGACCGGGTTATTTTTTGCACAGAATTTCAATTACTTTTTTCATCTCCATAAGACAAATACATCCATAAATAAACATGCACTGCAGTAACAAGGGCAGCGTCTGGAACACTTAAAAGCTAAATTACTTTCAAACCATGCAACATCTCATTTTTCTTCCAAAAATATATAATAAAGACTGCCAGCATGGTGGGAGTGGCATGTGCACATGCAAGCACACATGCCTCAGGAGAAGAGGGAGGAAGAAAATCAACTATGTGAAATGAGAGCATGATAATTGTAAACAAAACAAAGCGAACAACTATATAACCATCTCCTTCCTTCAATTGTCTTATAAATTTAAAATAATGGTCTATTATGGATTTAGGAAAAAGGTGTATGTGTAAAGCAGATCTTCAGAAGTCCTGGATTGTTAGATGTGGTGAAGTATCCCTCATTCTTCTCTCCATGGCCATGTCCATTATACTTATGAAGCTGGAAACTGAGCTTCATAATCACAGACTTCATCATCCAGCCTGGCAGACACAAATAAGGGCTACATGCTTAGACTATAAAAGCTGAGGAAGGTGCAGAATTCAGCCAACAGACTGTGCAGCACCCTATCACATAAAACATACATTCCACTAGAGTGCTGTGATCTTTGCATACCAAGCTGTAAGCTTCTAGTAGTATCTCAAGATGGAGGTCTTAACACATAAAAGTACATTGTTCAGTACCTACTTACTTTAAATTGACTAATAGGCAATTTAAAAGTATAATTTTTTAATAATTTATGCCTTAAAATTTCTCCAGTGTCTGTTTGAAATCAATAGGCTCTTCAGCAGTGGGCAAAGAAAAAAATATTAAAAAGTTATGCTGTTTATTATTCTGTGCTGCCCTACAGTAGCAGGAATTCAAGAGCTAGGCCAGGAACACATACTAAATACTCAAATTGCAGCTTGCCATCTAGAAAGAAGTCTTCAGTCACACTGTAGAGCAAGAAAAGTAAAGGCTTTATGAATTCAGGAAAAAGTTCTAGTCAAGAACCTTCCTGAGCAAACAGCTGGTGTGCCATTTGGTAACGAAGACAATCCCCAAGGAAACCCAAAAACTGGAAGACTGAACTCCTCAGGCTGAAGAGTGTTCAAAAAGCTGTTTTCCCCAATTTTATGAGGAAGTATTCCTCACAGTGGATAAGAACACTCCCCCAAACCTGACAAGGGAAGTGTCATGTGCTTACAACGGTGGAAGCAACAACCAGATAGCTGGAAACATATCCTGTTCCCCATGCCACCAACTGGAACACTATCCTGGGCCTTGAAAAGCAAGTCTTATGGTGACATGGCACCCCAAAAAGAATTGAGTCGGACAATGAGAGTTATTTCTGAAGCAACCTCATAGACATCTGGACCAAAGCGCATGGTACTGAGTGGGTATATCACATCCCCTCTCATGCACCAGCCTCCAGGAAAATAGAACGATACAATGGACTGTCAAAAACTACAGAGAGCAATGAGTGGTCAGACCTTCAAACATGAGGATACACATTTAGCAAAAACCACCTGGTTAGTTAACAACAGAGGATCTGCTAATTGAGCTAGCCCGGCCTAATCAAAACTTCCACATACTGTAGAAGGGGATAAAGTCCCTGTAGTACACATAAATGTTAGGGAAGACAGTCTGGGTTAGTCCTGCCTCAGGCAGAGGCAAACCCGTCCGCAGACTTGCCTTTGCTCAAGGATCTGGGTGCGCTTGCTGGGTGATGCGGAAAGATAAGGAAGTCTGATGTGTACCTCAAGGGGATTTGATTTTAGGTGAGGACAGCCAGTGAATTAAATTGCACAACGTTAATTGCTAAATAACTGTATGACATCACTAGTACAGTTACTATATGTCATATCAATTGTATCACAGTAAGAATCACCCAAATCAGTGAAGAATGGACTTTAATGAAACAGAGTAAAGTGCAGCAGTGATGAACTAGAACTGGCTTCAGCAACTGGTGCCCAGCAACTTCCTCAAAATTGAAGACTTCAACCCACAGAACATGGAAATAGGTTGCACCAAATGCACCAGCCACAAGCTCCGGATGCAGCATGCAACAATCCAACACCACACACCATCTCTCCAGCCCTGAATGACTGTTATGACAGATGGAGCCCCAAAGTAATGGATTGAATGAACTCAACTGACATGTTAGAGGGAGGGCCCATAGACTAAGGGAATGATATCTCTGTGTGTGTATACATACACACACACACACATACACACACACCCCTCAAAGACAGGAAAAGTGAGACACACACACACACATCTCAAAGACAGGAAAAGTGGTGGTGATTTATTGGGAAATAAATGCACATGGGCATGATGTAGATGGTACAGAATAAGGGGTGGATAACATCCTGGGTTCAGCTGGGATAGGGTTAATTTTCACAAGAAGCTAGGAGGGGACACAGCCAGGACAGCTGACCCAAACTAGCCAAGGGGATATTTGATGCCATATGATGTCATGCTCAATACAAAACTGCAGGAGCTGGCTGGTGGAAGGAGGGATTGCAGCTCAGGAACGTCCTAGGCACTTGGTTCTGGGTGGTGAGTAATTGCATTGTGCATCACCCATTTTGTATGTTCTTTTATTAGTATTATTGTTATTATTATTTCTTCTTTCCTTGTGTTGTCCTATTAAATTGTCCTTATCTCAACCCATGAGTTTTATATTTTTCTTCCAATTCTCCACCCCATCCCACCAGGTGGGGGGAGGAGTGAGCAAGCAGCTGCATGGTATTTAGTCGCTGGCTGCATCTAAACCATGACAATAAATACAACCCTTTATTCTGATCTGCTTTAAAAAGAAAACTGAAATCCCAGATTGCTGTTATGTTCTCTATGGAGCAAATTTTTCTTGGCACTTTAGGAATGCGCTAGGACTACTTTTCCCATTATACTTTACAAAAGATTAACTGCAAGAGATGTTTAGTTACTGAGAAACAGACACAAGCTGTTGAGATTGGGCAATTTTGGATGCAGAGATGAAAGCAAAAACCTAATTTCTCAAAAAACTATGAAGTCAGAAAGGAAGGTTCCTACTCAGTTCGGCACTTCATCTTGGTTAGAAGGCAGACAAGCATAAATGTCTTTTTCTCAGACCAACAGATATATCCTTTCAGATGTCACTTGCTATCTACTCTCAACATTTGAGGGTATGTCTGCATGGAACAACTAAATTGATCTGGGTACACACAAACAATGCAACTCACTTCATTCACCTCCCAATCACCCCACATACCGTAACAGTAAAATCTGACGTATGTAATCTAAACTCATCAAAGTAGTGAACTCTGCTTTAGCTGCAAACTTAAGCACACTGCATGTATGCAGGAGCAGTGGTTTCAAGGTCTCATGGCACTGAACCAGTTTCTCAGCAGTCCCACCATCTCCCAGGGAGCACCATTCCCACCACACAACGCACTTCTGCCATGGAGAGTTGAGTCTGCTCTGTTTGGAAGTTGGCCATGGTGCAAAACAAGACACAAGGCTAACGGGAACACTGAGGGAGCACAGCCCTGCAGATAAGGGACTCCAAAGGGGCACTCTGTGCAAGTTGTGAGGAAATTATCTCCAAAAGAGCCCAATAAGAAAATCCACACACCAGAAACACTCAAATATCCCAGACCTTCAGTGAGTGTACTAAGCACCTGGCTACATGAGAGCTGGCATCAACAAATCAGACAACACAGAAAGTTCTTTATTGGCTCTAACCCATCAACTGTCTAATTTAAATTAATTAACAAACTGTAATTTCAGCAGTACAGACAAGAAACTCAAGTGGCTTCCACAAAGAAAGCCTAAACTCTCTCTTCTACCTCAAAAAGCACCAGCAGCAAGAAAGAGTCATGGAGCAAGGAAGGATGATCCCCCTTCACGCAGTAAGCAGTCGCTGGCACCGCGTGTATCTGCGTCTGTACAGACCACAGCGTCTGTGAACAACAGTTATCTACTGCAAACTCTTCTTTGTCTGTCCCACTGAATGCAGCCTAACTGTTTAAAAGTCAGGTGTACTATGACCATTATGATCGCAGGCTATACCACTGGGAGAAGCAAATATACTAAAATAACTGGTAAAAAAAGTGTGAATTCAAGGAGATCAGATAGCAGAGCGTGGATAAATCAGAATGGTTTATACCATGAACAGTTGTTTAGAAGAGTGTTTCAGCTGAGGAAAAATTGGAAACATAGGCCTATTCAAAGGACAGACAAGAGTCAAGGTTGAAGAAACAGCCATTTATGTAAGTTTGAACTAAGCTGAAAAATGCCTATATATTTTCCATTTAATGCTTTTGTTATTTCTAAAATAAAATGTCTGATCTGTGAATTGTACACATTCAGGAAAGAGGGCAAGTCAATTTCTTTATAAAATGGAAAAGGGGCAGATTTATGATGACTAAAATAAGTGATTTCAACGGCAGGGATTCCAATTTACAGCTCAGTACACCACCTAGAATGGTTGTTCATGCCTTTGTAATTTCTGTACCTTAGTTAAAGTACTCTGAATAAATTTAACCTTCAAGTATACACAAGGAATAACAGAAACATCACTAATAAAATAACTGCTTATCTGAAAATCGTATTAAGTGAAATACATACACTACATTCATACACTAAAACTGGTGCAGTTGAAGGGGAAAAAAGTAGAAAAACAAAAAAAATGAGGAAATAAAATAAAAATAGGTTTTGGCATCCTTTTTACAGAAGCTCACAATAATGATGGTCATGTTAAGTGCTAAGTACTAAATCAGCCTTCCTCATTTTCTGTTTTCCTTGTACAATACAGACTATAATTACAAAATGGTCATAATGTTCTGAATCCCTATTACTCTTTCACTACATCTTTTGTAGAAAAAAGTATCACAAAATTTCTCTTTGAACTTCTCTTTTCTATGACATAAAATGTCTACTGAGACTCATAAATCCTAATGCCATTTAATCAGTCTGAAAAATTTTAATGAGCTCTCACTAGATTTGGTACAGAGATTATTCGTAACTATGGGATCAATTAATTAATTAGAAATGGAAGAAACTGCAAAGAAATAGTGTTTTAAATTAAGGCAATGATTTACATCACTTAGAACTTTTTTAATAGAACAGACTGATTCTTCTTAAGAGGATTATGATCATTTGTATTACTACAACTTTTTCCTCTTTTTAAACAATGGATACAAATGGTATCTGATTGTTTTCAAATTGCACTACTAGTAAGGTCCTCGATTTTACAAAAAGGTATAGGCAAAACACCCAAAATACTGTAAAGAAAGGCCTTGGCCCATCACATCCTCAAGTAGGTAAAAAATTAATTCATGTGTTTTTAATGACATGAGTATACTGGAAGTATACACAAATGTCTTCATGGGAGTGTCTGAAACTCTCTGAGTTAGAGCCATATTTGAAATAAATTTAGTAGTATAAAATTTTGTTACTATGAAACAAAATTGCTCCAAGATAACATCGATGAGTTGAGATATATACAAATACACACAGAAACACAGAGATAGCAAGGTTATTATGAACTATTTTAAAGCAAAAATTAATATTCAAGTATTTATAAACTCCAAAGCATTATTCTAAATAACGTGAGCTTCTTAAATGAAAATGGAACAGAAAAATATTGCTTAGTGAAAGCACTTATGTTTCCTTTTTTTTTTTTCCCAGATCAAATCTGTGATGAAGATGATTGAGGTTGGAAGGGATGTCTGGAGCTCACCTGGTCCAATCCCTCTGCTCAAGCAGGGCCACCTAGAGCCTGCTGCCCAGGACCATTTCCAGGTGCCTTTTGAACATGTCCAAGGAAGGAGACTCTATCACCTCTCTGGGCAACCTCTGCCAGTGCTTGCTCACCTTCCCAGTAAAAAGTGTTTCCTTGTGCTCAGAGCCTCCTGTGTTTGTCTGTGCCCATTGCCTCTGGTTCTGTCACTGGGCACCACTGAAAAGAGCCTGGCTCTGTCTTCTTTACACTCTCTCTTAATGTATATTCATATACACATACATTAAGAAGATCCCTCTTGAGCATTCCCTTCATCAGCAAACTGACACATCAACCAGGTCATTAATGAAGATTTTAAACAGAACTGGACCCAGTATTGATCCCTGGGGCACACCGCTAGTCACTGGCCTCCAACTAGACTTTGTGTTGGTGATCACCAACCTCTGCGTTCAGCTGTTCAGACAGTTTTCAACCCACCTCACTGTCTGCTCATCCAGCCCATACATCAATAGCTTCTCTATGAGGACCTTATGGGAGAGAGTATCAAAAGCCTTACTTAGTCCAGGTAGACGACAGTCACTGCTCTCCCCTCATCTGCCAGGCCAATCATTTAATTGTAGAAATTTATCACATTGGTCAAACAAGACTTCCCCTTGGTGATGCCATGCTGACTACTCCTGAAGATTTGCTCGTCCTTATTGTGCCTGGAAATTGTTTTCAGGATTAGCTGCACCATCACCTTTCCAGGAATCTAGGTGAAGCCAAGCAGCTTGCAGTCCTCTGGGTCCTCCTTCTTGCCCTTCTTCAAGATAGGAGTGACATTTTCTTTCCTTCAGTCTTTGACCACTTCTCCCAGTCACCATGATTGATCAAAGACTATCATGAGTGGCCTTGTAAGGACATCTGCCAGCTCCCTCAGCACTTCACAGTGCACCCCATCAGGGCTCATAGACTTATTAATGTCCAGTTTGCTTATGTATTGCCTGAGCTGATCCTCTTTCACCAAGGCCACATTTCAGATAGTTTCGCATGGACTGTTTTGATTTTCTTCTTCCTTAGGAGTTCTGTGCTTGTGCTGAATTCCCACACTTTGACATTTTTGACTTATTTATCTGCACTAAGGGAACTCTGAATGCTGTTAAACTTCATATAAAGGAAAAACATGGGTTCAAACATTTACAGTCTTCTTCAAACACAGGTAAAAGAAAATAACTATATAAAACTACCATGAACACTCTTTTTTTTTTTTTTTTTTGCTAACAAAACTTGCAGTTTGAAATTATTAAATGTAATACAGATGCTACTATTATAATAAAATATTTTTTTTTTATTTTTAACACAGCTAAGGCTACTTACTGCTGAATACATAAAAAAAATAATCTACAACACAGTGCCACTGGTTTTTTATTGTTGTTTGGTTTTGGTTTGTTTTTTTAAATGTTTTTGTCCTTTTTAATTATTACCAGCTTGTGACTTTCCCCATATAGAGTCAAATAAACTAAGAGTTTTGGGAAAGCTGTACCTCTGTATATTAATATTATGAAATGAAATAAGTTCAATTTGTCATTAATACAGCTGACATTCAATTTCCTTGCCCCTCCTTCAGATACAATACCAGTTATGACCCAGCTTTCTATAAATTATCAATACTTTCTGCTCTTTTACTTTCAGAATTACAGAATATCTTACAGCCACACCTCCATCCAACTGAAAAGCATGCGATACACACTTCTCAACCTGTTTCATAAAAAACACACCATACAACATTACAGGAACATACCCTAATTTTTTGTTCCCTAGACATAGAGTTAAGCAAGAAAGAATAATTTTCCATGAAAGCAACATTAAGATGTGGTTTAAGCTTGTTTTCAACTCCTCTCTTACTCCCTCCAAAACCTTGGGCTGCTTCCCAATTATTTTCTCTTGACTGAATATTAATATGCTCAAATTTCATAACTACTTGACTCTACTATGAAATTTACAGCCTTGCTGCTCAGATTCTTCAACATTTGGAACGTACCATACATACAAGGCCTACTGTGATAGTTTCACTGGACTAGCCGTAGACGGTAGAGCATGAGACTCTTAATCTCAGGGTCGTGGGTTCGAGCCCCACATTGGGCGCCACCTACTCACACAAGTACCCAACATGTCCATACAATCGTCATCTGCATGAACATGAGCATGTACATTTGGTGTTATCTTTTCTGAACATCTGTATCTAAATTAAGTTGATGCATATACACAAAATGTCAAGAGAACTTGCAACAAAAAAGAAACAAAACAACCAACCAAAAAAACCCCAAAACAAACCCCAATTTGGTTAACACTGTTCATAGTATGCCACATTGCATCAAAATTATTTTACTCTGTATTCCTAGTCAACACAAATACCATTTAGACTCTAGGTGAGAACTTGAAGTATAAAAGGCTGAAGAATCTTAGCTAATCATTCTGTATGTATTTGTGTAACCACTTTTTCCTCAATAATCCTACTGAGAAAACGGTAATTACAGTCTAATCCAGCTAAAGTTGCTCCTTAAAAATTAATGCATTTTTCTGCAGTAATAAAACTCCAAAACTTCAAAACTTATGTTCCACTTAGGACTGACAAGAAATGAGAAAAATATTTTAAGTAGAAAGGCAATTTAAGTTAAAATAAAAGTGAAGACATTATTTTCACTAACTCTCAATTTATCTTTCAAATATTCTCCCTATATATTTCTATTTCAGAATCAAGTTTGGAAAATTATATATAAGAGAGAGAAACTAAACACCTCTACTATTTGAGAAAGATTGCTCGGTTTTAAATCAGAAAACAAGAATTATGGTCTCAAAGATTTAGAATGAAAGAGGAAAAAGAGGGCTTAGGAAAAATATATGCCCTCTTTACAAAGAAGTATCTTTAATGTTTAGACACTTAAGAGGTAAATCAGACATGAATGTATGAAAAATAAACTGATCTGTGTTTAAATAACTGTTTCCAAACTTTGAGTAGTGAAGTTAAGCTTGCAGATTTATGAACAGAGCGGAAAATCATTACACTTCCTATTACTGCACACTATAACGTAGTAAATCAGAGCAGTCTGCATTACAAACATTGTATGTAGTGGAGGGAAATAATGCTTTCCAACAATCTCTTGTTTCAACAGCATAAACATCTTTGAAAACAGTGGTTGCTGATTTTTATGTTTATATTAAATCTTAATCTAAGTATTTATCACATTAAAAAAAAAAAAAAAATCCAAATATAGCCCAAACAGAATATTCCTAACTTTTCAGTTAATTCATTCCCTTCCCTTCTTACCTTCTCTGGAGGTGCAGGAGGGTGAAATCTCTTTGCACAAACTAGAAATACATCAGGCTGTGGCTTGCCACTCATCACTTCAGGGTCATCTCCCAACACAATATGATGAAAAAGACCAAAGAAATCTTTGTGTCTAGTTGTTTTCATCTCAAATGTCACTTCCGCTGAGCTGGTGGCAACAGCTATGGGTATGTTGTGTTTGTGTAAATGACGGATCAGCTTATCAACCCCTGCAAGATAAACAAATAAATTTTATTTTATATATATATGCCTCTATGTGGTTATATGTATTAATATTTATACTAACTTACAATATATTTAGCAGTATTTCAAGCATGTTGTCTTACTGAATATAACAACCTATTTCAATCAGTTAGAAGAAAATTATTGCTATATCTCAAACTTCCCTTCTTTGCACAAAAATCATGGAACATTCCTCAAGGTATACACTTGTTCTGTCATCAAATGATGCTTTTCTCAAAACGTATAAAAAATGGTTTCATTTATTGCATAAATACACCCACTAGAAGCTCCCCAACAGTATGTATGCTTATTATTTTCAACTCTCCATAAGTGACAGAAAAGCGCACAAAAGAACATTTTCTTTTATACACCGAGTTATGCTCTTGGGGAAAAACAAAACAAAACAAAAAACACTGAAGTCAAAGAAATATACTCTTCTCACTGAATGGAATAGTTTTAATTTCTGAAGCAGGTATCCAACTGACTTAAACCAGCTCCTAAGAGAGCTCGGTTTCTCTCTTTTGCAATTACTAAAGCAAGTAACACAGGGCAGAGGAGGGGAGCTGTCAGTCACAGCTTTTAATACCAGAGGTTTATCTATTGATGCTGTGAACCCAGAGTAATGAACACCTCAAGCCTAATGGGTAGAAACTTCAATCTGATCCAGTCTTCTAGGGAAGGTTAATGCAGTGAACAGTGAAAACACAGCAGTCTCCATAAGAAGGAAATATGCTTCATTATTTTGTGCAAGTTTTGTTTTCCTTATGCAGAGATTTCAATGATCCTTCGCTGCAGTATTCTAAAGGCCAGATACCTCTCCCAGACAAAACAATTATCAGTGTCTAATAGAGAATGAGAGTGGATGTCCAGTCTTCACCAATTCACAAGATAAAATCCCTCCATATCTGTAAAATCGTTGCAGCTCTGCTTCTTGGCATGAATTCAAATTGTGCTGAACAAAGGATATTGGTTTCAGGTAGATAAGTCTCCAGCTGACTTTTGGTTCTTTGAACCAACTTGAGAACAATTATTTGTTTTCATCTTCCTGCATGAATCCTTATCCTGCTTTTCATGCCTGGCTATACTAATCTTACTCCCTTCCTCTTGATTCACTGTCATACTCATGTCCGATCCTTGCTCCCTCAAAACATTCCTACTCCTCACGTCCATTTAATTCTTTCCTTTGCCACTCCAGCATCTCTGATTTGCATTTCCCATGTGATCCAGCCTTTCTGCTCCATTGCTCCATTTTGACAACTCTATAAACAACCTGACCTACAACACATTTTTCCGGAGTATAGTCATATGCCCAACTTTGAGAAGTTATAATTACTACTGATAATAAAGTGTGTAGATTAGTAAATAGCTGCATTAGCTAACTTGTCTATCTGGAAACATAAACTATAGATGTGGCCCTCTGCAGATTGCTTCTCCATTCTCCAGAATCTAATCAACCAATTAATAACTGACATTTCCAGCTCCACGCTTGTATTTGAAGACAGCCTTTAAACTATAAATACATGCACTTCTGTGATGTTAGATTCCAGCTGGACAGAAATAACAAGTGTTATTCCTCCTCTAATGTCAATGCATCACCCATTTAAAACCCTTCCTAGGGCCCATTAAGTGGTTATACTAATAAGCAGCAAGTACATTTTTCCCAAATGATGCTGCTCTGTCTTCTCATTGAAATAGGATGCTAAATAAATAAAAGTTAACTTTTTATTCCAGTTACAGAAACATGTGAAGTGAGTCCATATTAAACTAAAAGAAGTACTAAGATTTCTTAATGTAAAGCAGTAGCCTAAATGTCTCCTTTTTTAAAAATAAAATGCATTAATTCAAAGGAATTTAGTCTAAATAACCTGCAACATTTAGTGAGGCTAGCATATCGTGTGTGTATTAATATAAATAAGTTTAGAGATTATACAAGTAAGAAGATTCTTCCTATCTCCTATGCCTTTGCTACGATGTAGTGAGTTTTCTCTAAAGTTGTGCTCTTTTCAAATAGCTAATTTTCTTTGGTCCCGCTGCGTCACAGCTTCAGTTCATCTGTCACAGGGTATCTTTATTCTACATTTCTATTGGAGGTAGCCAGCCACAGAAAAGCACTGTTGCAGAAAGGTTATTTCTTCAGGGTTCTCTATGATATTCCCCCAGCACATGTCATAATTTCAGTTTGTAAATGTGTGTGCGTGTGTATATGTGTGTCTACTTTCTCTTTTTGGCTTCCCTTGCTAAAAGGGAGCTAAAATGCAGCTGTCCCTAACAGCTCCAGAGAGCAAAGATTTACATTATTCAAAAAATGCACTTTAATAAAAATATGCCATTTAAAAATGATTATTTGCATACGTGTAAACATAGCAACATAGATTAGGAAAAAAAAAATACAAGGGGAAATCAGCCACATGGAAAAAAATTAAATTGCACATGGAAGAATAGCTGGCATAATTTAACCAGCTCAAGACAGTAGCAGTTGAAAAATATTTTCATTCCAGGTTTGTTATTTCTTTGCAAAAGCTATAGATCAACAAAATCCATTTTTGTTTGCATCAATTTGCACCAGTATAGCTTTAGACACTTTGCCACCACATCAAATTACTAACATAACTACTGTACTAATTTAGCATATAATTCTTCATTAGGAAGATAATATCTTTCTTAGTATCTTTGTCCTGCTTTTTTAACAGAAAACATCAGCAGAAGGGGAAGTGGGGAACTGCTTTAAAGATCTGTAAGAAACTTCCCCTGGCATACACTTGGTCATTATATCCCCTATAGCTACACAGATCTTCTAATCAAATGAAGACTTCAGTTACATCAGAAACAACCAATTAAAAACTCAATGTCTATGAAGTATGTGAAAATTCCTGTGAACTCACTTTTAACTTACTTATAGCTGCCATGCAAGGGACTGAGGCCCATCTATTATGGAGAGACCTATCTGCTAGGCTTCCTGGGACTGTCTTCCACCTCTCCTACTGAAAGCTTAGCCACATGCAAGCAAGTTCTTTTTTTTGTTTGTTTGTTTTTTGTTTGGTTTTTTTTTTCTTTTAGCATCTTTGATTAAAAACAAAGAAAAACCCCCAAAATAAGATCAAAAGAAATAAGGATCTCTGGTTTTCCAGCATAAGGATACACTTTTAGTGTGGTACACATGCAATTAACAATCTTGGGCAATACAACATAAATTCTTCAAGTAACCATAAAAAAACAAACAAACAAACAAACAAAAAACATTGCTATGCTTTATTTCCAAATGCACTCTTTCATTTCAAATAATCAAAAAGGTAATTAGTGGTTGTTTTTTGTTTGTTTTTTTTTTTTTTCCTCTATCTCTTTAAATACTAAGGTTTGGAATAGACACAGAAGCTTGCTACATTCCAAACGCAATAGTTAAACACCGGTGACTACTGAAAAGAAAAACAAGTGAAAAGAATTGTAAGCTGAGTTTAGTTACAGAAGCTGAAAAGAAGAAGGATCAACTTTAAATGTCAGCATCTTTAAAACCTGATTAATCACAAATGTCAATGAAGTTAACAACTTCAGGAAAAGAAAAAGAAAACAAACTAAACCAACAGAAATGAGTTATTTCTTCTGAGATCACAGACGTTTTTATTTAAGGAAGAGATCAGCACTTTTGTTCTGAAAGTTGCAGAAAAACATATATAATATATATGTTTTTTTAAAAAACAAAGTATTATTTCTCCATTACTCTCCGATTGTGGTGTTTGCTCTCTTTAGATTCAGCTGAAAGCAGTGACTAATATATAGGATCAACTGACAAACTAAAATTAAGATTTATACCAAACAACAAAACCCTTGGGCTGTCGCATTTTCCTTTTCATTGACTAATACAAACATGTATGGCAAGAGTTCAGGAAACCAAATAATGCAAGGCTAAAATGATCTAACAATAGTCTCTATCTAATTATTTATATGCTATTACAACACTGGTTTCTACATTATTTTTTTTCAATTATCACATTTTATAATGAAATGGCATTATTCATTATGTAAGTGAAAATTAACTAGACATAACTCCTGAGAGCTAATTCAAATTGAAGAAAAACAAAGGGAATATTTATTTTCCTTTTAGGTTTATATAAGCTTGAGGTCTGTGTCATATAGAATACTTCAGAATGGTAAACAACACATAAATTTTTGCTACATTTTATTTGATATACTTTCAAATTTTCATACCATCCCCTTTCTTGTGTTTGTCTACCACTGAACAGAACACCGTTCTTAACTTATATCACTTTTAGAACTCCAGATTCAGCCCTATTTCTTGTGAAATGTCTCCAGATAAATAAGGAGATAATATAAAGTTCTATTTTTTTCTAATATAAGTCTCCAACCAAACTTTTGTCATACAAATCATTTTTTATTTTCTTAAAGTGAATTTTCTATGAACATGTTACAGTAGGCTATAAGAATGCTTTTCAAGATAGAAAAGAAAGTGATTTTCATCATAAACTGGGCAAACATATGAGATAGGGAAGAGGATTATTCATGCTGCTTCAGCATTGAACCATAATTTCAGTTTCCTCTGTTCACACCAGTTGAATGATTCCTGGTGTTCATATTTCTGCTTACAGTCAATTCATTTGACAGCACAACCACATCATCAGGCAGACCACCCACACTAAGCTCTGCCAGTACCTTAATCTGAAAATCCACCGTTTGGTGGTCTTATAAGGACGGACAAAGTCCTACAGCCTTGTGGCTTCAGGAATACAGCTGGCTTGTGTACTCCTGGCACAGAGTGCAGGAACAAGGTCACATAAATGCCCAGGCCTACCCAGACAGTCTCACTGTCTTTTCTGATGTATGTTTCAATCCCAAAAAGATGAACACAAGTTATATAAGAAAAAGACCCAAAAAATGAACAGAACTCCTCAAGGACTTCTCTTAAACAAAAGCGTATATTGTAAATAGAACCACGAGAAGTTAGTATCCTAAAATTTATAAGGTAGTTTTTACGAAATTTAAGCTTCAAAATTACATTACAGGAGCTCCAACTTGGCTGAGAAGGTCTCAAATAAACAGCGACATTTTCAGTGGCAAATCCTTTCATGAACATCACAGTGTACCATACCTCTCTTGCATCTCTTCAGTCCTTCCTTGGGTGCCACCTAAGTACTAATTACATCTAACTTCTAATTAATTATATTTTAGCCATTATGCAATCCCAGGAACAGAAACAGGAACAGTTTAAGAACATTTTGAGCAAGCTAGAAAAAATAGCCATTGTATACATTAAAAATGTATATTCTTCCAAATGAGTGTTGGCCTTATTCAAACAATTACAGTGTTGGACATCTAATAATCAGAGAAATAGTATAATGTAGGATTACTGTTGCTCAAGATAGTAAATAACGGGGAAAAACAAACCATACCAAACCAAACACCATAAATACAGCCTATTCCTTATACTAATTAAATGCAAGCACAAAGTAGCCAATGAATTCAAGTTGTATTGTGGAGTTTCCATAGATTCTGCCTGTTCATTTCCAAATTCAAGTGACCATTCAAGCTAACCTACTACAGAAAGCTAAAGGTTACAGGTACAGAAATTATAAAAGCTTTGGATAGACTTACAATGATTATTTTATGTCTTCCTCTTCACAGTTGCTTTTTTTAGAAAGCAAACACATCTGAACTCTTAAAACCCAAAATAGCAAACAGGTATTTTAAAACTGATATGAAGATGACTTTCTATGCCCAAAAGCTTTTCTACAGTTCAGTTAGTTTAATGAAAGATATTACTTCTCATTTAAAACCTCACTCATATAGGCCTCAAATCATTGTGATTACAGTAAAAACATTACTGCTATCTACAAGTGCTGTGTAACCTCTGACATAGTTTTGGGGACCATAGAAACACTTTAGAAAAAGTGAGTTATTTAGGACACTTATTAAATTGTCTTATC
Source organism: Antrostomus carolinensis (assembly GCF_000700745.2). Taxonomy (NCBI): domain Eukaryota; kingdom Metazoa; phylum Chordata; class Aves; order Caprimulgiformes; family Caprimulgidae; genus Antrostomus; species Antrostomus carolinensis. The sequence continues at coordinate 41,637 of NW_010321355.1, forward strand.
CTCCTCTCCAGTTAGTTACAGGTGATTTCATTATTTATTCAGTTAAACTCCTGTGCTATTCTTGTCTTTTTGCCTGTATTTTTTAATGGCAATATGTAATTTGGTCTCCAGTTAATTTTAATTTTTGAAAATATACTCATTCTCTTTACTTCAATAAGCTATACAGGCCACTTTCATTTGACAATTTAACTATGAGTACTGTTAGTCACATTTGTTTTATCGTCAACTGTACTTAAAAGCCAAAGGAACAATTCTTTTCCTAAACTTTTTTTATAAGAAATGTGTTTCTTTGAAAAATGGGATGGGACATTGAAACATGCCACAAAGAACTTTCTAATGGAGAAAAAATCCTGTATTTCAGGGGCAATAAAATCTTTCCTTCTGTATCTATATATGCTTGAGTTTTCTTGGTGGTGAGTGGGTGGGTAATCTATTTATTTAATCCAAGCTACTCTTGTTCAAAAAATATTCATTTTTGTTTTCCTTTTTGTATCATGTTTAACTAGTCTGTTAAACATGATTAACTAGTCTGTTAATCTACTTCCTCTTTGTGGTGGGTTGACCCTGTCTGGATGCCAGATGCCCACCAAAGCCCACTCTATCTCTCCCCCTCCTCAACTGGGCCGGGGGAGAAAAATATAACGAAAAGCTCGTGGGTGGAGATAAGGACGGAGAGAGATCACTTACCAGTTACTGGCATGGGCAAAACAGACTCAACTTGGGGGAAAAAACAAATTTAAATTTATTACCAATCAAAAACAGAGAATAATGAGAAATAAAACCAAATCTTAAAACCCCTCCCCCACCCCTCCCTTCTTCCCAGGCTTAATTCCTTTCCCGATTTTCCACCTCCTCCCCCCAGCGGCACAGGGGGACAGGGGACGGGGGTTGGAGTCACTTCATTACATGTTGTTTCTGCCTCTTCTTCCTCCTCA
>NW_010321356.1:0-1530 GCF_000700745.2 Antrostomus carolinensis
TTCTCAAGGGGTCCAGGATCTGGGATGGGGGTTTTTGGGAGGTCCAAGATCTGGAATGGAGAATTTTAGGGGGTCCAAGATCTGAGATGGGGATCTTGTGGGGGTCCAAGGTCTGGGATGGGAATTTTCAGAGGGGTCCAGAATCTGGGCTGAGGATTTTTAGAGTGTCCAAGGTCTGGGATGGAGAATTTTAGGGGGGTCCTAGATCTGGGATGGGGATTTTAAGGGGTTCAAGATCTGGGATGGAGAATTTTAGGGTGTCCAAGATGAGGGGTGGGGATTTTTTGGGGGTACAAGATCTGGGATGGGGATTTTCAGGGGGTTCAAGATCTGGGCTGGGGGTTTTTAGAGGGTCCAGGATTTGGGATGAGGATTTTAAGGGGGTGCAAGGTCTGACATGGGGGTTCTCAAGGGGTCCAAGATCTGGGATGGGGGGTTCGGTGGTGGCTGCCACTTTCTGGGCTGGTGGTTTCCAAGGGGTGCAGCCCTGTGGGAAGCGGCACTGGTTGAACTGGGAGCTGGGCTGTGTTTGCAGAGCTCGGAGAAACCGTGGACACAAAGACCATCCTCATTCCAGGGCTGGTGGGGAGGAACCTGCTCCTGCCCCTGGACCCCAACGAGACCCCCCAGCACCAGGAGCTCCTGGGCAAAGCCACCGTGCTGGGGCTGGTGTCACCCAAGTCCCCTCCCGGTGCTGCCAGGAGGGTTGTGACAATAGTGGGAGTTGCCACCAAGGTCACTTGGCCCTTCCCCACTCTCCTCCACGTTCCTTGAGTTGTTGTCACACCCCATGGAGTGGGTTGTTTGCCAAAGGCAGAGCGAAGGGGAAACCCGTCGTGATGTTGGTGTCCTCCTCCAACGCTGGCACGTCCCTGAGGGGTGACAGAGGGGTGACAAAGCTCCTGGTTCCATCCCACCTCCATCCCAACATCTTCTCTTTGCTTTGGGCAGATGACTCGGACTACGAGGACTCCATCTGGGAGGAGGAATTAACTGGACCCACGGAAGAGATGACCGAGAAGGTTGGTCCCACCATGGGTGATGATGGGCAGGAGCCAGCCAGGTGACTGTCCCCAAGGGAGAGACATTGACCTTGGGTTGGTTTGGAGATAACCAGTTAGGATGGGAGGAGGACATCTACCTTACTGGGCACCTACTGGGATGTCCTATAGGTGCTGGAAGCAGTTGCTCTGCACCAGGTGGGTGCTGGTGGGGTGTCCACAGCATCTCAGCTTCAATTGAACCCCCTGGAGATCAAGGATTTAGACTTGGTCCATGTTCCCAAAGCTGAGCTGGGGTGGGACTGGGTGGATCTGAGGGGGGGTCCAGCAACCTGGACACCCCCCACCCCAACATCCACCTGCTGGGAAAGGTGAATGGTCACTTGGCATCTTCACCCCCTTGTTCTCCATCAATCACCCAGCAGTTGGGACAGTGGGCAAGGGGACACGAGGGGGACACGAGGGGGACACCATGAGGGGGACACCATGAGGGGGACACGGATTGTCCACACCAGCCACCTCTGTCCCC
>NW_010321356.1:1706-3858 GCF_000700745.2 Antrostomus carolinensis
GAGCTGGTGGATGATGGTGACCACGCTGGCCCTGACACGTAGGAGCACGTCTGTGCACACGTGTGTGTGTGTGGGACACGTGTGTGAGCACACGTGGGTGGGAACACGCGTGCAGGTGCAGGCACGTGTGTGCAAGCACAGGCAGGGAGCGCTTGTGCACAGGGGGGTGTGTGACGTGCACGGCTGGTGGTGTTTTGTGTGCACACACGTGTGTGTGAGGGATACGTGTGAGTGTGCAAGGTGTGCAAGGACACACAGAGAGCACTTGTGCACAGGGGTGTGTGTGTGACATGCATGGCTGGTGATGTTTTGTGTGTACACACGTGTGTGTGAGGGATACGTGTGAGTGTGCAAGGTGTGCAAGGACACACAGAGAGCACTTGTGCACAGGGGTGTGTGTGTGACATGCATGGCTGGTGATATTTTGTGTGCACACACGTGTTTGTGAGGGATATGTGTGAGGGTGTGTGTGCACGCCAGGGGATGGGTGTGCAAAGACACACAGAGAGCACTTGTGCACGGGGGGGTGTGTGACATGCACAGCTGGTGGTATTTTGTGTGCACACACACGTGTGTGCATGTAGAGGTGAGGGACACGTGTGAGTGTGCAAGGGGATGTGTGTGCAGGGCGTGCAAGGACACAGAAAACACTTGTGCACAGGGGGTTGTGTGTGTGCACACGCACAGCTGGTGCTATTTTGTGTGCACACACACATGTGCATATACAGGTGAAGGACACGTGTGTGTGCCAGGGGATGCGTGTGCAGGGGCAGATCAGTGTGTCATGGACACACAGAAAACACTTGTGCACAGGGGTTGTGCACGTGCACAGGTCAGGGCTGCTTGTGTCTGCACAGCTTCACGGGATGTGTGTGCGTGTGCGTGCACAGCACTCGTGTGTGTGATCACGTGTGTGTGCATAGCACTTGTGTGTGTGAGCTTGCGTGTGTGCACGCACAGTACTCGTGTGTGTGTGATCATGCATGTATGTGCACAGTACTCGTGTGTGGGAGCACATGTGTGCACACAGTACTTGTGTGTGTGTGTGTGATCACGCGTGTGCATGCACAGTACTTGCATGTGTGGGAACATGGGTGTGCACACTCCGTTCTTGTGTGTGTGTGAGCACACGTGTGCACGCATGGTAGTCGTGTGTGGGATCATGCGTGTGCATGCACAGCACTCGTGTGTCTGTGATCATGTGTGTGTGAGCTTGTGTGTGTGTGTGCACGGTACTTGTGTGGGATCACATGTGTGCACACACAGTACATGTGTGTGTGGGAACACGGGCGTGCACACTCCGTTCTTGTGTGTGTGAGCACACATGTGCACACATGGTATTCATGTGTGTGTGATCACGTGTGTGCACACAGTACTTGTGTGTGTGAGCACATGTGTGCACGCACAGTACGTGTGTGTGGGATCATGTGTGTGCACACAGTACTTGTATGTGTGTGATCATGTGTGTGCACGTACAGTACGTGTGTGTGAGATCATATGTGTGCACACAGTACACGTGTGCGTGGGATCACACGTGTGCATGCACAGCACACTGTGTGTGGGATCATGTGTGCACACAGCACTCGTTTGTGTGGGATCACGTGTGTGCATGCACCGTACGTGTGTGTGTGATCACGTGTGTGCGTGCACAGTACACATGTGTGTGGGATCATGTGTGTGCACGCACAGTACGTGTGTGTGGGATCACGTGTGTGCACACGCAGTACATGTGTGTGGGATCACACATGTATGTGCACAGTACATGTGTGTGTGGGATCATGTGTGTACACACAGTACATGTGTGTGTGAGATCATGTGTGTACACACAGTACACGTGTGTGTGAACACGTGTGTGCATGCACAGTACTCGTGTGTGTGAGATCATATGTGTGTGTGATCACGTGTGTGCACGCACAGTATATGTGTGTGTGTGATCACGTGTGTGCACGCACAGTACGTGTGTGTGTGTGATCACGTGTGTGCACACACTACTTGTATGTGTCTGAGCACACGTGTGCACACACTACCCATGTGTGTGTGAGCACACGCGTGTGTGTGCACAGGCCGTGATCAGCTCTGCCCATCCCTGGGGGACACACCGTGACCCCCCAGGGGACTGTCCCCTGTCCGGGGCGTGTCGGGGGGGTCACAC
>NW_010321356.1:3995-4215 GCF_000700745.2 Antrostomus carolinensis
CCGCAAAGGGGGGGGGGCTGGAAAACAACCCGCCGCAGGGGTGAGTGACATGGGGGGGGGACACACACCCCCACACGCACCCCCACACCGCTGCCCCCCACCTGGGACTCCTGCTGCCCGGGTGTCACTTCGCTTTGGTGACAGAGTGTCCCCAGGGGTTCCCTCAGCTCCCTCCCTCCTGCCCACTGGTTTGGGTTAAAACCAGCCGGTTTTGGTGAAA
>NW_010321357.1:0-318 GCF_000700745.2 Antrostomus carolinensis
CAGCGCCCCCATTTCGCGTGACAACAGCGCGCCGGGCCCGAGGAACGCGCCGGCTGAATTAACGGGAAGCAAACGATTAAAAACCGGCTAACGGACCTTACCAGACACATTAGAGATTGCAGATAGATGAGAAGTTCCACTGGTTGCTTGAAGTCACCCTGTTTTCGCTCATCTCGACTAAAACATAGAACTGATTTCGTACGGGATGCAGAGCGCTTCCAGGCTCCCTGGCCCCCTTCTCCAGTCTGTTGTTACCCCATTGAAGGGTCTTGTTCTCAGGCAGCCACGGGAACTCGCCCTTACTCGGCAGGCCGCCCC
>NW_010321357.1:340-26382 GCF_000700745.2 Antrostomus carolinensis
CCTGCCTGGCTTCTCCCGCGGCCGCCCACCTCATGGCACCGCTCAGGCAGACGGCAGGCCACTGGCAACCTGCTCAAATCCCAAAGGTGTCCCTGCTTTTCAGGAAATGATTGTATTTCCAAAGGTCCCTTCCAGCATAAACTAGTAAATAATTCACAATGTAAGTCAGAGTGCTTTAAAAGTGTTATCTCAAGTTTTTAACCCCAAAAGGTATTTCCAGTTCTCAGAACTGCATGCCACATCTAGTGTTGTAAATTTGAGATCCCCACTCCTTTCAATCAGCATATAAATATTCCACTTACTCAAACATAAGCACAAGCATACAGGGACTTTTCCACTGGATCAGAATTTTATGTTTTATACATACAAAGAGGTACTTTATTGAAAATTCAGTCTTGCTCCCCCTTACAGTTTTATGTTCCAAGCAGAAGAGACCTTCAATATTCATTCATTGTAAATCACAAAAGTAACAAAGTATTCACCTTTCATATTGTTACTTAAATACCAAATCTGCAAAAATGAAGACCTTAGTATGAATTTTTCAGTCTTATTAACCTCTAATTGAGAAGGAAAACTGTTACACCAACTGAAAAAAAAAATGAAGTGCTGCACATTATAAATAGACACCATCAATGCATGTCTAACCATGGGGGTTTTTTTAAAGAGAGGTATTAGAAATGTACCATGTAGAAACTATGTAATCCTGGCTTTCAGATGGTAAAAGCACCATCAACTTTTAACTCTTCTAAATCAGGAAGCCAACGATTCCATAATCATAGAACTAAAACAATTTTTAAAATGTCTGTTTTGGAAAGAAGATACCTAATATTGATCTGATCGATTGGGTTGATTTGTCTACAGATTTGTAGCCAAGTACTAGGCAATACAAAGACCGCACCTCCTCCTAAAATTCATTCTTTTCTTTGTTACCTGCTTACTAGTTTTTTATGTAAAATTACAAGCTGTTAATTTTCTCTCAGGGGAAATAAATACAAAAATCAACACCAATACTGTTTGTGAAAACTGAGAAAACAGGACAGAACAATAAATGGTCATACAGAAGTTTTTAATGTTTGATTAAATCATCACAGTAATCAGCATTTTTACTGTAATGATATGCAGCTCTACCACACTATTATAAATAAAAACATTAAGATCAATATTAAATACAGCTCTAGGCAACATCACAGTTTAACAAAGAATGCATTCTTCATGAACCAGTAACTGAATGTTTAGGGGTCTTTTTTAAAAAAAGAAAGAAAAAAATGCTGACACTTTCCCCCTCCTATCCACCACATTTTTATTTTTTCAAATTAGTAACTTGAGTAAGGCGCTCAAAGTTTTACATTAGAAAACTTCTGTTGCACAGCACAGGCACACATACTTCATTATCAGAACCTCTAACATATGTTTACCAGAAGACATTTTGAATGTCTCCAGGGAAAGCTTAGCAGGTGAGAAGAGCGAACAGGGATGCACAATTTATATGCAGCACTCGGGATCCATACTGAAATTATAAAACACAGCAGGGGTGTGAACTGTATTTTAATTCAGAGAGTACAGTCTGTAGAATTAGGTGCAAGTTAAGACAGTACACACAGCAGTGTTTTATGAGAACATCAGGAACAGCAGAGGTTTCAAACTCATTTAAAGCAATTTTGATGTGTAATGCGTTTATTTTCTTCCACTGTATAAAAACATTGGAAAACAGAAATGAGAATCACAGACAACTCCCTGAGCTGCCTCGATAAATGGGCCAAATCCCGCTCTTCATCAAGTTTCTTCAGGCTTATGCAATGTAACACAACAAATTCTGAACCGCCAGCACTGACTTCATGTGGAAGAACAGAACTAATGGCTGCAACACTCCCATTTTAACACAGCCCGATTCCCTGTTCCAGTTCCAAACCCATTTTTAATACAGGGGCTGATCAGCAAGAGCCCACTGGCACCTTTCACTTTCTACTAGTTCCAGTTGCTGCAAGAGATGAGATGATGACATGTAGATGGCAGTTTTATATTCAGAAAAACCAGTAAAAATTTAGCAGAGCACTTAAGCACAGACATTATTTTAGAGTTTGCCAGAAGTACCAGAATTTTGTTTCAGTATGTTACTGTACTTAAGATAAAATCATACCGAGTACTTTGCAAATAAAGGCATTTGAGGTAACTGTGATGAATGCCTTAGAGATACCTTGGATTATTACTTGAGACTTTTATCATTTATACTTTTGCAGTCTTGTGGGCATAACTGTTAGAAGAAGGAAATTTTATCTAACCCCACATTATAAAGCATGATTTTTGTCAGCCAGATTTCTTACTTTTTTTTTCTCCCAACTTGAGGCTTATAGCATGTTGCCTTTTTTCCTCTGCGTGCGTTCGTGGTGGTGGTCATTTGATAAAATGAATATGAAACAAATTAATCCAGTGACTGGAGAGAAAAAAGTAAAGAAGTTGGGGATCTGTCCGTCCACCTGCTAGCATGTGTGCTGCTGCTGAATTTTAAACCCTGCCAAAGTTTCAAGTACTGGATTCAGTTCTGCCCTGCTGCTCATCTTCTGTGGCTACCTATCATTTACACCTCTGTATACTTTGGAAAAAAAAATAGAGAGTCAAAAGCAATCTAATAATTATAGTTGCTTTCTTCCTATTATTTTTTAAACCCTGCAGTTTTTTAAAATAAAATTTTAATATTACTGTTCCAGTTATCTGCTAGTAAAGGACAAAGGAAATCTCAAGGTAACGGCAGTGAAAGTTATATTTGAAAATGATCTTATATGTATGTTGGATCATAAAGAAACCATTTTGTTTAAACCCTTCATCTAGTTGTAAACATTTGCTAATCCTCCATTAATTGCAGAGGATCATGAATTATTCTATAAAATCACATTAAAAAGGTAATTAATTAGTTATGTGAGATATTAACTGATTCTTTTTTCATAATTCTTTAATCCATACAAATATAAATAAAGAATGGTAAAACTCCAAGAAAATTAATATACATTTAGTGCAAGTTATGAGTTACGTTTCTTCCTACCATGTCAGCAGTGGAACGTCGTTTGTGGAGAAGAAAAAATAAAAATTACTGTTCTCAAATTTTACAGGGGGGAAAAAGATCTCCAGTGTTGTAGCATGCAGTTTTTACCAGATACACATATACAGAATTGTTCCAGCTCTTAACTAGTAGAATAGCAGTATTTTTCCTTATACTGCACAACATTGGTATATATCATAGTGTTTTCAATAATACAAAAATTGCATAAGACCAGGTCACATTATTCATATTTTCTGCAGCAAAAACAGCATTTTTCTTTGAAACACCAGTTTCACCTGGTTTAAATTTTTCTCATATCACAACAGCACATGGGCTGAAAGAAGTCTCACATGGTTCTTGCACGGTATTACCTGTTCAATCTGTTTTTGTCGCAGTGGCTCTGTATTGCCCCAAGCATTTCATGACGTACAAACTTACACATTTAATGGCACAAGAAAAACCTCCCTTCTTGCGATCAAACCTCAGCAACTCACAGTACATCTCAATATGAGAAAAAACTGCTTCAACAGGGCCCACCAATTTTAAAGAGGCTTTGTTACGGCTCAGGAGAGAGAGAAATAAAGCTCTTCTGGAATGTAGAAAGGTGATGTTTCATGAGCTAACACAACAGTTTTCAATGGTAAAAAGGGCAAGACCTTTCAGTCTCCGTAAGATGGCTCAATTCAGAATGATCCCTCCAGAAACAGGGACTAATAACACATCTCTTCAATGCTGAAGTACCAGGCTGGGGCTGGAGAATTGCGTTGCCTCGCACGGCTCACCCACTGCACTATCATGGCAGACCTGACGTCTCGGGACGCATCCAGTGCAGGACAGCAGCTCTCCCTTCCCATGCTCCCATCAACCTTCCTCCTCGCCACGTGCTCCCCCAGACCAACTCCTCATTTCCAGCAGCACTGTTACGCAAAAAACCCAGCTCTCGTCTCTGATTTTAGAAGTACTCCCCAGACTAAAGTGTTGTGCTATTCAACAAATGAACCTCCTCTTCCGTTTCCTCTCTCTCCTCAGCTATGGGTTTCAGTTGAACATTATTGAAGCGGGGTCTTGGTTTGCCGTCTGGGCCATATGACGGAGGATATCTTTTTTTGTTATAATGCCAAGGAGGCGCCTGAAAAAGATAAACAGAAAGTTGATATTAATCCAAGCAGGAAAATAATAAAGCGGAACAAATCTCTAGCCAAGTCATTTTTGTTGACAGGAATAGAGCAAAAGTAAACAGCCTGATTTTCTTATTTAAACAAAAACATTTTATTAATCAAAATATTGAGGAAACCACCGGTTTGTTAGAAGACAGCAATGCTGAGACACCATATCAGATGGTCTCTGACAGCTGTAGTCCACTTTAATAAAATACAAGTAATACAAGTAGAGCCCATGACAATTTTTGTTTAACTTTTTGTTTCTACAAAAATGAAATTTTGATTAGCATATGCCAACAAAAAAGTAACAAAGAGGGACAAAGAAAAAAGAGGTATGAAAAAGAAGTGATATTGATCCCATTTCATAAGGGAGGCATGTTCCAACCTAGCCATCAGAAGTGACGTATCGCTTGATGGCCAAAAATCCTGATAGCAAATCAGACTCCCCTTCCCTCCATTTTTAAACTGTAAGGATCCTCCCAGTCCGAGACACTGTCTCAGGCTGAACGCATTCATAGGAGCACACTGTATTAGCCATGAAACTTTTGTAAAATAAACAATAGTTAAGTAGTTTTTGGAGTTCACACCTTTAGGAAATAAATTGTGAATAATAAAAGAAAATTTTCATTTTCCAGTTTAGATACTGTGCTCGTATGACAGAGTCTTCATGGCTTTTAAAACGGTAACTCTGTGAAATATCAAAAAGGATGAGACTGTCCGAAAGGATAATATCACAGGAGAAGCAAAGAACAGAATGAATGAGCTGCTGCCTTTGTTATTCTGGTTAGTACGTTTCATTTTGTCTTAATAAAGGACGCATGAAATACTTGTGAAATATTAGCATAAAATGAGAACACAATTAGCATGTTTTGCACATAAGCAGCTAAACTTGGTGGGTAGGTTTAGTAGAGATGTAGCTAGCAACCCATGTCCAAATTATGATAAAGTCTACCTTCTGTTTAAGGTTAGTTCACAACATCAGGGTTAAAACAGTATCTAGATTCTGAAGTCAACAGTCAACATAGTAGCATGCCACTTAGTGGCTTAGGGCATCACTGAACATTTTATAAGGTAGTACATTAATTGCTGTAGGTAACAGCAGAAGAATCAGAGGCCTTTACATAAAATCACAGGAGTTTACTAAAATAAGAGTACTTTTAAAAAATCATGTTGATAAAGGGGGATTACAGGGAAGATCTAATGATGTGACACATTGAAAACATGCTTGGCTTTGCTTCTCAAAAAACGTTATACTTACGTTGCTATGTAACAGCTATTTAAAGCTGTCAAGATCAGAAAAATAAATTGGCATATATAAAAATCTTAATTTGCATTAGGAGGAGAAAAAGTTATTCCTAGCTGCGTGTTTTCCCACCTGGGGAAATCAGCAGATCAACTAGATGGATCTACGTGTTCTTAAGAACAAACATATCAGAAAGTCTATTGTTTACTTTCCTTTAATGTTGTGACTAACAGCATATCCATATTAACAACTTAATTTCTACAAAAGGATTTTGCACATAGTTTTATAGTTTAATAAAAATTTTTAGCATGAGTATTTATCAGCCGATGTCGTAAAAGCCCTGAACAGTTCACAAGTTTCATGCTTCCTGACTTCTAATGTGTCTAATTATGAGATCTGATATATCTAATCACCAAGGGTTCGACGTGCTGCTTTAGTTGCTCGAGATGCTCTAATATGTTCTTCTTTGTGATGATCCCCAAGACAATCCTGAAACAGATCATGTTATGCTAATAACTGTATGTGAAATAAAAAAAAAAAAAAGTTCTAATCATAATGAAAAAGGATTAGAGTAGAGCAAAACTAAAAGAAAAAATAAATGGTTGCAGGAAAGCCAATGAAATAATTAAATGAAAGATGATTTCAAAGTCAGTACCCTTGCCCAGACATTGCATTTTTTCTTTATCTCCCAAAATGTGGAACACAATTGGATCTTCAACCACCCCAGAGCAGTATGTTTCTCATATCAAGTACACATCAGGGAAGCACAGTTAATCCGTTCTTCCCATATTCATGTCTCTTCAGGTTTCAGAGACACTGAAACTAAAATCTACTTTATTTCCTTTGTTTAGTTGTTACTTCTCACACATACAAATTGCTATCCACATTTAAAAAAGCCACAGTAGATGAACAAACTATTAACTGTGTAAAGTCATAGCAATTGAGGTTTGAGGCTGCACTACAGAGCAGGGTTATCTGTTGTCCCTAGAAACAGACAAATTCAGACCAATTTCGCATTCATGACAGCATAAATCAAGAGCAACTCCCTGGAATAGAGAGTGAGGCCGAGTCGCTATGTATCTCTATGTCATCAGCACCACTTTCTGCACAGATCCTGTTCCAATCTGGACTGGAACTAGTAAATTGATGTGTCTCTTCATGTAGGTATCTTCAATTTGCAGGAAATTTGCCAAAATACTGATTAGTCCTTGATGTCCACATAGCTATATGACATGGCTAAATATCACTAGTACTAGGTATTTACTATCTGACCTTGTTGTAAAGGACGGTGTGTTCATGGAACGTCACAAGTTTGTAAATTGAAATAGGACAATTAATATGAATGCCTGAAATCAGCAAATTACTAAAGCCATACATATTTGCTCCTACTTTATCCAAAATTGTTAAAAAATTTATAGTACAGTTTGACATAGCTTTGCACGATTAAGCTTTCTTTAGAGTTGATTTTTGACATCAATGTCAATGTTTGAGCACTCAACCACAACAGAAACGAATAAAAAAAAATCATACTAAATATTCTTCACTGAAGTTTTATCAATTCAAATTGCCCTCCCCAAAACAAGAATAATTGCATGCCTGCACTGACTTCCAGATGTCAGAACATGATGTCCTTTCCACATCAGAGAAAGGTTTTTAGTGTGCTTCTGAAAACATCTACTCGCCATTCAATACAGGGAAGCATTGAAGAAAAAAAGAGCAGGAGAACACTTAAAATAAATGTTTTAAAATACATGTGTAAAAATAAACCTGGAAACCCATGAGGTATTTAAATACTTGCCACTTATAGCAGCAGTCCTTTTGCTGACAGCAAAACAAAGTACCACCCATATTTTAGGTTTGCTGGGTTTTGTCCCATGGACATTGATCCTAAATAACATGGATTAGCAGATAATGTTTCTCTCCCCAGATGCCTTAAAAGATACGCTAAAGAGAAAGCAAGATACTGTGGTAGGAGCTGCCATGTTGTGTGTCAGGTGTTTAACGCAAGAGATACAAGAAAGCGGAATGTTAAAGGAACAGCTACAGCAGAGAAAGATCATGTGAAAAAAGCAGCATTTTAAATAAGAGGCAATTAAAATGAACATTTATGTTTCCATGCCTAGGGCTGATTTATTTAGTGGGTAATCATATGACAGCTCCTTATAGTCTCATCTACAAACATTCTACATCTGAAAAATACTTTCTCAAAATATTTTGAAGTGTAGAAACAAAGGTTGCAGATTGAAGTTCCAGAACTAGTAGCAGTTATTTAGTTGTTAGTATGCCAAACACAAGAGCCTGGTGGTAATCCCCATCACTAAACTCTAGAAGAGGAGATACTGACTGGATCATTTCCCCCCTTACTTTTTACAAACCCAGGCATCTGTACATGTTCAATAGCTGATACATTGCCAGAACATATCTAAGGATGGGGAAATACAAGCCTTAGACTGTGCACCACAGAAGACTTCATTTCTGCAAGGTAAGTTGTGTCTCCTCCACATGCAAGTTGCACACACAAAACTTGCTGAATGAGACCTAATTTTTAAAAGAATATCTTAAAATGACTGAAGTTACCTGCCTGCTTACTTGGAATACAAAGGAGGAGTAAGAATTTAAGAGAGGTGCTACAGCTCAGCTCCTTCTTAACAAACAGCTGGGGTCCTCAGTTGCAGTACCATGAGTTCAAATACCATGATCCTGGAATATATCCTGGTTCAAATACTCTGATCCTGGAAGTGAAAACTGCTGTCTCTAACAAAATGAACAGCATTGCTGCCACTGTACTCACCCGTTGTGTGTTACAAGGCACTGCCTCAGACCCAGCTTTCGGAAAATATCCACCACTATTTCCATTGGTGTGTGGTCTGTCACGGTGAAAGGGCTCATATCAAGTATGCTTCTAAGCTTCAATGGTCGAGGGCTTTCTGCTGGAAGTGATGGGGTATGCTGGGCAAAACAGACCCTGGAACTGCCAACAATCCCTTCCTGCTTTTTTCTAGCACTTTCTTTAAGAAAAAAAGAAGAGGGAGGGGGAACACCAAAGGAGGAAGAATTTACATTTTTGGAGTAAGATAATTTAGTGCAAACACACAGAGAGATCAATCAACACTATCAGACTCTGAACTGATAAATGCTATTTTGATGTGTTTCCATAGCCACTGCTTTATCCCCAATAAATGTTTGTGCCAAAATCACAAAAGCCATCTACCATACAGCTTTAGCCATTCTTCAGCTACTACCTTTCTCACTCCAGTAAGTAACTTTTACTTATTATAAAGAGGTGGCAAGACTTTTAACATACAGGAAGCACATAGATGGCTGCTGAAAAAACTGTCAAGGGGAAAGCCAATCCCAGTTAACAGCTTTCCTGTCATGATTCCAATGGTTGTAATTATTGTTGGCTTGAAACCAAAGAACTCATCTCTGATCACTCTGAAAACTTGTCTTCTTGTTTATAATGAATTTATTTAGCTCTGTGTGAACTAGATCCTCTTCCCCTTCATGTCTTCATCACCGTGGTGACATCAGCATCCCTCCCTGTACCCTGAACTATTTCACACAATGACTCTCTTAAGGCAGCCAAAATCCAAGACCAAGCACTGTGCAATCCCAGCAGCTGAAATGAGTCTTACCTGTGAAAGTGTATTTGTTAGTAGAAGAATGTTCTGCTATTCCCCCATTTACTCTTAAGTAAACACAAACTTAAAACAGTATGATGTCTACAATAATTTCCAAGTTTTGGACATTCCTATACATCCTAGATAGTGTAATACCATAGTGTACACAGTATTAAGACCACAGGCAGAAGTTTTACTGAAGTAAACAGTCTTGTATTCACAAAATATTAAGAAAAAAAAAGTTTCAGGAGACTTTTTCATCTCTTTCTCAAGTGTCTTTGTAAAAGAGATACTTACTAATGCACGATTTTATGAATTACGAAAAAGAAAAGTAGCTGAAGATGCAACCTCCATCATTGAATTCATGCACCAAATGTTACAGTTTTGTAACATTTTATTACCTAATAATGATTTTTTCCTTTGGTTATGACAGTATCCTCAAAATCCACAGAATTTTTCGTGCTAGTGCACAAAGCACTGTCACAAGTATCACCCAAGTTCTAATACTCACCCAGAGAAAGAGGGCCTGTCCTAGCTTCAGCTGGTATAGAGCTATTTTTTCTTCTCAGTAGCTATAATAGTGCTGTGTTTTGGATTTAGTATGAGAAGAATGTTGATAATATACTGATGTTTTTAGTTGTTTCCAAGAAATTGAGGACTTTTCAACTTCCCATGCTTTCCTAGTGTGCAAGTGCACAAGAAGCTTGGGGGAGGGAGCAGAGCAAGAGCAACAGACCCAAATTGTCCAATGGCATATTCCGAATCACACAACACCACGCTCAGTATATAGATGAGGATTATCTGGGAAGCTCTTGCTCTCTTCTGGCATTGTGCTTTCAGGATTTCTCTCCTCCAGGATCGCTAGCCAGGGATGGGCCAGGCACTGGTCAGCAGGTGGTGAGCTACTGCACTGTGCATCACTCGTTTTTTGTTGTTGTTGTTATTACTATTAATTTATTTTATTTCAATTATTAAATTGTTCTTATCTCAGCCCACAAGTCTCCTTGTCTTTACCCTTCTGATTCTCTTCCCTACTCCCTGGAGCCAGGGGAAGGGGAGTGTGAGCAAGCAGCTGCGTGGTGTTTGGCTGCTGGTCGGGTTTAAACCACAACAGGGCCCAAACAGGGCTTGTGTGCTCACGGGCCCAGGGACAAATTTCCCATTACACAAACAAACTGAAAAACAGAAACCTAAAATAATTAATATTTCACTTATCTCTCCATAATACAGTATTAGTTGTTATAACAACAGTAAATAACATACTGTTAGAGAGAAGTATGATATATATTTAAATTTTAAAATTACTTGACAGTAATTCTCACAGAATCCTGCTGTTCTAAAATGATGATTACTCAATTTCGAAGAATGTTAATGTAGCATCACTTGAGGAAAAGAGATACTAGCAAGAGCCTCAAACCAAACAAAAATACCAGACTAGATGATGTTTTGGCCTACTTCAGTATGATTATTCTTGTTTTTATGACAGAGACAAGGAGATGAACTTCATTTCAGAGCCTGCTACTGAAGATAATCATATACTTCAATAAAAGAACAGCCTGTGCAAGGTATCTGAACCTGAAATACGTCTAGAAACACACAGAGGAAATCGTTTTAAGGTATAAAATCACTTAAGTTGGCATATATAATCATGTAATACTGGAAGATAATTACCTATTGCAATAGTTAAATCTCTTCTTAGAGCAAAGCCCACTAGTCTCTGCGATTCTTTTGACATAATAACAGGAAAACCATTATAGCTGGTTTCATTGATCAAGTTTTCTATGTCTTCAACTGTCATATTATCCTGTGTCAGAACTGCTAAAGGTGGATCGCTTCTTCGAGGTCTCATAACATCAGCAGCCAGTGTTGTGTGAGTAAATTCTTCCTTTGCGTCCAGGAAAGGATATCCATTCAGTCGGATGTGTGCTTCATAGATGCCTTCCCTACCAAAGGCATCTCCTACCCACTTACTGGTCATGACTGCAGCCATTAGGGGCACAATATATTCCAGCCCTCCTGTTAGCTCAAAGACAATAACTACCAGGGACACAGTCATCCTTGTCACACCACCTGCAAGAAAAACGGTAGCCAGTAACATCCTAAGATCAGATAACAATGCATTTAAAATTTCCTGCCTTCCTGTTGAGAACTACAAACATAACTTTGCCATGAAAGATCATCTGACAAACATCAATCTGTACAACACAAACAGAAGCAGACAGGAAAACTGAATACAAAACTTTTAGAAGTGAAAGTTTTTGGGGAAATTTAGGGAAAATTCCTAGAAAGTCAGAGAATAAAGGGATTTGAAAAATATGTGCAGTTCTTTCACTAAGAATAAAACAACCTATTTCTCCATACCACATCTAGGTTAAAGTTACTGAGAAATGCAAGGAAATAAAATGAGAATTTGGAAAAAGAATGGAACTAATGCAGGGAAGTCACATGTAGCAATTCAACAGCTATGTTGTCCAAAGGATTAGAAATTTAATGCTGTTTCTGAATCATAAAAGCTAAAGAGAATTCTGAGCTGATGAAATCTCTTTCTTGGACAAAGGGAGAAGACAGGGATTTTATTTCTCTTTTGTTAATATTCAAGACATTTTTTCTGCCAAGGTTTCTGATACCATATCTTCATTCAATAAAAGAATATGATCTTTCTTTCAATGCAATTGGAAGTGATCTAATAAACAATAACCTCTCCAAAAAACTATATTTGTACCACTAGTTTATATGGTCGCTCAAATGCACTTTTCCTTAAGGAAAAGGTCTACTTTTTTCCCAGAATCTGTACTAATAGCTTGCAAGTTTAATTTCTAAGGCAATGAAGTCATAAGCCAGGACAAGACAAGACTTTCAAAAAACCTCTCCTAGTTCAGGTGCCCAACTTACGCCTCCTTCCATGAAGCTGATTTTCAACAGTTTGTAAATCAGACTTGTTAAAAATATCTCAAGCTGGACTCCCCAAATCATCAGACACTTCTGAAAGTTTTGTTTGGATTATGAATGTCAAGAATTTTTTTTTTGCAATTCACGTACATGTGGCAGTTGATCACGTCACCTCCTTGTAATAATTTCAACAGTGCCTGTCTCTGTAAATCCTCTACTTCATACATTTCAAGAAATATTTTTCTGTCTGATGTACTAATGACAACTCTTGATACCAGAAAAAGAAAGCAAACAGTCCTATTTAAATTCTTCTGTTTCTCATTGATTTAAATTTCACGTTATTCCTCAGATCACAAGGATCCAACAGTCTCATGTAGAGAAGTGAATGTACTATTCTGAGGAGAGAGAAGTCCATATAAAAAGGTATTCCAAAACTGCACACATTTATATCCCCATTTTTAATCATTATTTTGGCAACATACAAGACACCAGATGCTTATTTACTGTGTTGTATTTTAGTTACCTAAGCACGCAGCAGCACCAACCATGGCATAAAGACCAGGTGTAATACAGTCAGCTCCAACTTCACACCACTCCTTGAAAATGAACCAGTCATGATGGTAGTAAGCCAGCTGCTCCACTGCAATTCCTACAATCCTTCCTGCTATTGCTCCAATTGCCATACTAGGTATGAACAACCCAGATGGAACCTGCAACAAAAGCAGAAGAAGTGTTGTCAGGCTGATGGGAACATACCTGATACATAGTTTTATAAGGGTGTTTTTGTTGGGTTGTTTTGGGTTTTTTTTGACAAAGTGATGCAAATGCTCAAATTGTCATGTTAGAAACATGTAAATTGACATTGCAAGGTTAGTAAAACTTAACAGAATGCTATTGATACCTCTGATCAAGCTGGTTAGCTGAATCCATTTTACAAGCACATTTGTTTACATTTTATTTATACAATCTATTACCAGTACAGGACAATAAATAGGACTCTCGGTGCCAACAGCACAATTTTTACTGTTATGTGTAATCTGAGCTGTGCTACTAGTACAGAGAAGTCTTCCTTACTATCTCCCATCTCCCTTATTACTTCCATGTTCCTCTGAGTCAACATTCACTTACTAAACAAGCTTTGCACATAGGACTACCTTCCCAAATTGCTTCCTAACACTGCTGTGAATTAGATGGCCAACTAAATAGGTGATTTTTAAAATAAGTTTTGCTCACTATATTGCAGTTTCCCATACAAAATTTTGTATACAGAATGCTAAATACACAAAGAAAGAAAAAGGGAGGAGAACTCCCATTGCAAAAAGCAGGTAACATATTACCGTAAAAAAAAAAAAGTTCCTACTGTAATTTTAGTTATTTAAACCATTTTTCTGTTATTAACTAAAACCTGAAAAGGCCACACAGCCTTGCCATACCAACACAGCTTAGTGAAATGTTATTGCTTTCATCAGCAGCTTCATAAGGAGTGAGTGTTCATCTGAGAAACAGCTGTTGAATCTTTCCAAAAATCATACTGGTGTCTGCATGACTCACTAAACTGGAAACGCCCGCTGCTTCTCCTCACAGCAGTTGTTAGTATAAAAATATCTTCTACGTGAGTGAGGTACAGATCTCACTACAAATAAGTAGTAGGATTTTTACTTTTTGTCTAAATGCACCTAAACCCATCTTGTCAAAATAACTTCATTAAAAAATTGCACTCCTGGTGTAACAGGGCACATAACTTGGCTTTTTTCCACTGTACTGCTGAGAAATTTCAGTATTGTGCAATCCCAAACTATAAGTTTTGCCATGGAATCCAATAGCTGGTGCAGGACTGTATTTCAGAATCTATTTGCATCATCATCATTATTATTATTATTGCAATGATGATTTCTAACAGATGAACAAAGGACAAACAAACAAAGCAGACTTTGTGTTTGAAAGCCAGCAGCACAGGTTTTGGGGAAAAAGTTTAACAATCCTTCATTCTCACCCTGACTTACCTAATATTTCAGTGTTGACAGAAGTAACTATTCAATCCTATCATTTTAGTGCAACATCCAAACTGTACATTTATACTCTACTGTTATTTCCCACAATTAATCATGAGTCTAAATCCTTTTCTAACTGTGAAAATCCAAACTTTTTCTTGAGTTAAATTCTTTTTTGGTGAACAGTTCAATAGCACCCTGAAAAAATAACATTTCAGGTATAAAAGTAATTTAATAAATCTTTGAAACTGCCTCAGATTCTAGTCTGCTACAGCAGCATGCCATAGGAATTCAGTCTCCACATGGAAATTACATCCAAAATGTTTCTGGTCCTTTGTTACTATAACATTTTACACCTACAGCTCCTTCTCTTCTTTCCATCATATGTGGATAATGGTTTCAAGACTACCTTAAGTACTATTTTACAGCTGTGTTTGTTTGCATAAGCCCCTGAATCACAAGTAGCTAAGTGGAGAAGAAGCTTCACTGAGAAGCAAGGAAAAAAGGTCAGGTTCTACCTTGTCTCAGCTTTCTTCTCCAGTGCATGTCAGCCTAACTGAAGTTACACTACAGAGAAAAAGATTTATTCTGTGGCACACATGGAATCTTTGAAACAAGCAAGAAATCAGGATATGGGTGCAACTTTCCACTTATTTGGTAGTGCAGTTGCATACCAGTCAGGTTCTGAGGCAAAGCTGTAATCCCACCCCAACTGTTGATCATCAGCGTTTAGACACAGTAACAAGTCTAGTGATAATAATCAGTACAGTATATGTACAAAAGCCTGAAAGGAAAAAAAAAACAACAAAGAAACCAGACCAAAAAATGCAAACAAACCACTGCCAGATCAGCTTCGTGGTGATCCTTGCTCATGGCAGTAAGAGCAGAAGGAATCACCGTGCCTCACAGGCAGCAGCTAAGTTGCTTTGCTTCCCTCACAGGACAATAGTTCCTGTAGGGGAGACAAGTGTGTTTGCACATGGCTACAGCTCCATGGACAGACCTGGACAGCCCAGATGATCCTTAATAAAGACTGAAATTACAAAGTCATCTTTTTCTCTTTTTCTTTCTTTCTTTCTTTAAAAAAAAAAAAAAAAATTTGAATTTTCTCCTCCTTTCATAGAAATGCAGCTTAAAATGCAAATAAATACAACATTAAAGTGACATTGCCTTCTCCAGATCTCCAGATACTGGCTGACATTCTAATCAGCCATATGCTTTACAGTTTCAGAAAAAATATGTGTAGCACAGTCCCATTAATTACAGCAGCATGACTCCTTGCTTATTGGCAAAGTGATAATTATATTCTTACAACTTCACAAAAATATTTCCACCGAGTTGCAGATGCTGAAGTTAGGAGAAAATGAACCAAAACCAAGTGTAAGTTCTACCCTTCTGTAATCTAGTGAATTCTAATACACAAAGTGGTGGCAATCCCATAAGAAAGAGCCAGATGCCCATGAACATGTGAATGGTAAGAAATGGTAAGTGCTTAGAAGGGCAAAGCCCTACACATTAAGTGAAATACAGTAAGTGAATACAACAGATTGGAGTGGTCACGTTATAGAATAATGTCTGAGATTTTGACCTATGGGAGACTAACATTTAAAATATACACAACTGATTTCTCTTACCTATCAACCCATATATGGAAAAGAACTTCAAATAACAGACTGCAACATTTTCTAATTTATCAACAGGCAAGCAACACAACACGATATTGTTCTATCAATTACAGACAGAATGACTGAGCTTGGACATAATCACTCCGCATTGTCTAGTGCAACAGCTCTGCTCAAGCAGGGTCAAGTACAGCAGGTTGTGCAGGATTGCATCCACTCGGGTTTTGAGTATCTCCAAAGTTAGAGACTCCACAAGTTTTCTGGACAACCTATTCCAGTGTTCAACGACCCTCAGAAGGTTGGGGGTTTTCTTATGCATGCAGTTACATGGAACAGCAATGCAGACTGAAAAGTTAAAGCCAGTTTAAACGCAAATCCTGCTTAGTGAACGTTCTACAACACATTTGTGTGAAGATACATGTGATAATGATGTACTTGCAAGAAACTATGAAGGGAGCCTGACAACACAGAAAATTATGAAGACATGACAGTTATATGTCATTCAGAAAACAGCCACAGGTTGGAGAGACACTGAGGAGAGCTCCAAAACAGATTTATGAAATGACCAGGAAAGACAAAAATTGTGCTGCTTTATACTAGAGAAGAAATTCCCATTACAGTCACATGAACAAAGCATGCTTTCTAGTCATAACATGCAATACTGGAAATTTCAGGAAGGAAAAAATCATCAGCTCCCTTTGACAGTCTGCAGTAATTTCATTTATGTGTTGAACACAAAGAGGGGTTTAAAAATAAACTTACAAGTTGTTCAAGAGGTATAGTCTTTTCTTCTTCCATGTAACAGGACTAGGGAACCTGAGTGGTTATGTTTGAGCTTCATCTGAACTCAGCTCTCAGAAATTTTAGAGTCATCCTTATCACTGAACCAGGCCCATACAAACAGCCATCCACCCACCCAGTTACTGTTCCCTATTAAATTTAGCAGACATTTCTATTAAGCTGAACAAAGGGCTAGTTTGAATTTAATTAAACTTAGTATTGTTTTCTGTAAGAATTGCTTACTAATCAATGGTAAAAAGACCTTTTTTTAAAAGAACTACACATGAAGAAAATTCTATAAACACAGCTGTTAGATCTGAGAGATGGAAAATGAGAAAGGCAGTAATTAAATAATCACAGAAAATGACGCAGCCACTGCATTCACACTTACCTTGATACCAAAGGTGAAGACTGTCATGATTATTTTAAATATGAGTGCTAAACACAACTGCCATATAGCTGAATAGACTCCAGTGCCTGCTGGACGGTCAGGAATATCATCTACTATTTTGCTCGCATTCATATCGTTTCTGTAGTCACAGAGGGAGGAAGATTCTAATGGCCCACAGTCTGTGAAGAGCTCTTTAATAAGCTCACTGGTGTTTAGCCTTGTATACGGATTAGGAAATGCAATGACAGCTGTTATTGCTGCAACAATAATAACCTCCAGGACAGGATACTTCCCAAATTTCGTAGATTTGCGTCGACGACACCATGCAATGTTTGCTCGGATGAAAAATGCTCCCCAGAGCCCACCAAATACTCCCAGAAGAATAAAGGGAAGCAGTTCAAAAAGATACCAAGGAGTGTGATATTCCACATAAAAAAGAACTAGGCGGCTATTACCAAAAGGATTGATGGACCTTAAAACAAATGCAGCTACTAAAGCAGCAAAAAATGATCTCCATAAAGTTTTCAGTGGGAAATAGTAACTGACCTGCAAAAGACAATACATGAGAATTATTAGTGATTCAATTAAAAATACTGGGAAGACTGTTTTAGGCACGTGTTACAGTCCTGCTCTTCACATGGTACATGCTAAAAAAAGTACTTTTACTTTATCAGTATTATTCCCACCATTTTGAGCACCGATGCTTCAGCACATGCTACATTTTTACAAAGTTCTACAACAATTCATACTTTTATCAGTTTTAAAGACAATACTGAAGCAGTATTGAAACCACTACTGTTTTAAGACTGTTAGGAAATAATGCATAGCAATTTATGTTTAAAAGTTTCTCTGTTTATAAGTATCTCTTTCTAGCAACCATAAGAATCAGACTGTGTACTCACTGTTCTCATTTCCTGCTAATACTATTTTGTCTCCATTCAACCGACATTGAAAGGTTTCTGGCAGATGTGTTATTTTTATGATGTATAATTACAACATTAAAAAAAAAAAATCCTCAAAACAGAGCATGCAGTTTCCTACTTAGGCCCCACATAGCCTGATTTGAATTTCAAGAGAGCTTTTTTGGAATTTTTTTGGCAACAAAGGAATTCCTCAAAATCCCCTAATGATATAGCAAAATTATACATGAAATAATATTTTGCTTCCTTTTTTCAATTCAGAGATTTTTAGATTTTTTTTTTTTTTAATGCTAATGATTTAAATAAGATTCTTATGTATTTTGGAAACAACTAATGAAAACTCATTTAATATGAAACATTTCTTGGAGAAGAAAGCTTGGTTGCCTTGGAGGTCAGTTTTACAGTATATTTGCCTTTTTGATAATTAATGTACTCAATTGTGTTTAGTGCATGAAACTTTAAGAAAAGTAATGTTTAAAAATTTGTTTCACAAAACTATCAAAGAGGTTTCTGAAGCCTCTTTCAAAATAAGAGCTCCAATTTTTTTTGGTTTTTAGAATACACTCCTAGAATGAAAAACTGCTGTATCTTTATCTGTATGTAAACTGTGATTATTAACGGACTCAGCCCTTGTCCTGAAAATATATAACTGAGAATAAAGAAAAGAAAGAATATCTTTAGGAGTTTGCCAGTAACAGCGACTCTTGACTTTGAAATGTGGGTCCAAAAATAATTTCCTTCTTAGGAAAGACTCTGCAGCTTAATGGAATCTGAGATTATTCATGCTAAAAGAGATACTATTTTTTTTAATATCTATCATTTAGTGCCATCTCTTGACATACCTCCTCCAGACTGAAAAGGACTCCACCAATCGGGGCACCAAAAGCTACAGATACTCCTGCTGCTGAGGCAGCTGACAACACCTGGAATAGAGCAATGGTGAGGGGTTTTGTTGCAGTTTGTGAAAGGCTTTAAACATGAAGAACAGAATCTCATCACAGTTACCAGTTTCTTCTATGTTCTATCACAGACACACAGACTTGCTAACAGAAAAGCATCAAGCAAGTGTATCAGAATGCTCATAAGATGTGGCCAGTGGTCACAGCAGCCACTGACCCGGTACTAGCCATGACAAACCCAAGGATGCTGCTCAAAGCCTCCCCAGCAAAGCGCCCAAGTCTGAGTCTACGCTTCAGTATGAAACTGCTGATATTTCATTTTCAAGAAGTTATAGTAAGCTTTCTCTGTGCTAGATGTGTGTGTGAGACCAGTCCAGCAACCACAAATACTATTCAAGGGACAAAAATCGATGACAGACTACAGAGATTTTATGTCAGTCCTGGAGATTTGTGCTCAGTAGTCTTCAAGTAAGAATGTGCAAAAAGATCTGAAGCGAAGCGAGACTAAGAGAGAGATCAAGAGGAACTGAAGCAGCAGCTGGTCCTACAGCATCATGGATGAATTATGTTCAGTGTATGAGGATGGTTAAAGTGCACGCTATTTATAACTATATCGGACAAAGTCCTTGCAAGAACATTGACCCCCAGGCAGTAGCCCTTACACACCTGTGGAAGAGTACACAGAGAAACTCAAATAATTATTACATTATTCTGAGCTAAGCAGCTAAACCATAGGTAAGACTACACAGCTTTGAAATAGGAAGTGAACACAAATTCCCCATGTTCTGCAGTCTCCTAGAAGCAGAAGTTGAGTCTGAGAACTGAGGCACAGCTGGGATGACACCCTTTTTTATTTTACAATACCAAAATGTTATTGAATTAGTAAGGATGTTAAATCTTGCTACTCTCTGTGACTATAATTGCTTTCATCAGCATGGCTCTCTCTCTTGGGTTTATGTGACCAGGTTTTGGTAGCAGGGGGGCTGCAGGGATAGCTTCTGTAAGATGACATCAGAGGCTGCACCCACGTCCAATAGAGTCAATTCCAGCTGCCCCAAAATGCCACTGCCCAAAGCTCAGCCTGTCACTGATGCTGGTGGTGCCTCTGTGATAAAAAAGGGTAAAAAGCACAACACAGCAGCTGTGAGAGAGAGGAGTGAGAAAAATGCAAGAGAAACAGCCCTGCAGACATGAAGGTCAGGGAAGAAGTAAGGGAAGGAGGTGCTTCAGGTGTTGGAGCAGATTCCCCTGTAGCCTGCAGAGAAGACCATGCTGATGCAGGCTGTCCCCCTGCAGCCCATGGAGGACTGTGGCAGAGCAGGTCTCCACACTGCAGCCTGTGGAGGACCCCATGCCAGAGCAGGCAGATGCCAGAGCAGGCATATGTGCCCTGAAGGAAGCTGCAGCCTATGGAGTCCACACCAAAGCAGGCTCCTGGCAGGAGCCACAGCCTGTGGGGAGAAGCCCATGCAGAAGCAAGTTTTCTGGAAGGAACTGCAGCCTGTGGGGGATCCAGTTCCTGAAGGACTGCACCCTGTGGAAAGGATCCCTGCTGAAGCAGTTAACAAAGGACTGTCTCGCATGAGTAGGACCCCACGCTGGAGCAGGGGAAGAGCATGAGGAGGAAGGAGTGGTAGACACAAAACGTTACAAACTGACTGCGGCCCCCATTTCCCATCCCCTTGTGCCACTTTGGGATAGAAGAGTCAGGACTGAAGTTCAGCCTGGGAAGAAAGGAGAGTTCGGGCAAGGTGTTTTTAGTTTTGTTCTTATTTCTCACTATCTTACTCTGTTATTAATTGGCAATAAAGTAATCTTCCTCGAGTCAACCCTGTTTTGCCTGTGATGGTAACTGGTGAGTGATCCTCCTGTCCTTATTGTGACGTATGACATTTTCATTTTATTTTCTTCTGCTGTCTTGCTGAGGAGGAGACAGAGGCTTGGTGAGCACCAAGGCTAACCCACCACACTCTCAGTAACAACAACAAAGTGAAATAGAGCAGAAACACTGTTGTCACCAACCCTTTCCCAGGAATATTTTGTTGATGGGTTCAAAAGTCCTCTGCTGTCCTCACAACTGAAGACAATCAACAATTATCAAAATGCAGATCCAAGTATAGAAAGAATTTAAGTAAAATCAAGTGGTCTCTGAGGTGGGAGAAATGCGAGCTTACTCTGACACAGAAACAATTTAACTTGGAGAATGCTAGGGATAATACATTGTTCTTAACAAAATAAATAACATTGAAAATCCAAGCCTAAACACTGTCCAAGAGAACAAATACAATCTTTTAAACAAAGGTGTAAATGCACAGATATTCAATACATTCTAGAAACGCTTTTGTAAGAACATACCTCTCTTTTCTTAGCTTCATTTGTGCTGTACTTTGGAAAAAGGTAGGAAAAAATATTCCCACAGCAGCAGGCAACATGTACCAAGGGACCCTCTTTTCCTAAACTCAAACCTGATGCGACAGCCAAGACTAAAGTAATTGTTTTTATCATCAAAGTCCACTTCCCCAAGTAACCTCTGATGATGAAGCCACTCAAAATAGTTTTTATCTGGAAGACAGAAAAAATATATGTTATTTTATTATCCTTTCTTCAGAAAACAGTTACTTTTAGCTGTGTAACTTCTTCAAAAAATTCTCTTTAAATTACTAACTTTATCAGACTTAAAAACATGTATTGTTCAGATTGCTACACTGAGTCCGTCTGGTTGCCAGGGGCTTTCTATTTGCAGCTTACTCTTGAACACTGGACAATAACAGAGAATTACAGAATGGTTTGGGTTGGAAGGGACCTTAAAGACCATCTAGTTCCAACCACCCTGCCATCAGCAGGGACACCTTCCACTAGACCAGGTTGCTCAAAGCCTCATCCAGCCTGGCCTTAAACACTTCCAGGGAGGGGGCATCCACAACTTCCTTGGGCAACCTGTTCCAGTGTCTGACCACCCTCACAATGAAAAAGTTCTTCCTAATATCTAATCTAAACCTACCCTCTTCCAGTTTAAAGCCATTTCCTCTTGTTCTGTCACGACCTGCCTTTGTAAAAAGTCCCTCCCCAAGCTTCCTTGTAGCCCCTTCAGGTACTGGGAGGCCGCTATAAGATCTCCCCGGAGCCTTCTCTTCTCCAGGCTGAACAGCCCCAACTCTCTCAGCCTGTCCTCATAGGAGAGGTGCTCCAGCCCTCGGATCATCCTTGTGGCCTCCTCTGGGATTGCTCCAGTAGGTGCATGTTGAACAACATTATCAATTACATCTAGTAGAAAATTAATCTGCAGTAGCTTCTAAGACTGCATTCATTGGTTTATGATGGAAATGATCAAGTGAAAGTCAGAAAACTCACAATGGAAAAATAAACCTGAAAGAACTATCCTCATGGTCATCTATTGCAGCAATATCACACTTGCACCAATTTTACCCCTCTCTGTTTTTTTTTCCTTATGTTTTTCCATCTCTACATAAAAATTTAATAGATTTTTTTGACGTAAAGATGGAAAAGATCAGCCTAGAAAGATGCTTTATTTGCCTCAGGTGTTACTTTGCCTAACAGTGTTATATTACTAGCCTGGAAAATATGCCCATATATCGGAAATAATATAGTTGTCATAGGAAACAACAACATGTCTATAAATAGGATATACATGAAACACTGGGCAGCTGTGTCTAGAAACTAAAGATTAGCTAAATTTGGAAACCAATTTAAGATGAAATCTCTTCTGGAATAATTGCACAGTACTCCAAGCTTATTCAGATGCAGGATTCGTCCTTCAACTTCTCCAGTACATATACATAAAGAAATATTTACAGAATGACTGGAAAAGTAAGACTGCCCACAGTTTGAGTTTGGGTTTTTCCCTCTCATTCTGTGTAGAGTAGCAGACAGAAATTGCAAAAAGAATAAGCTTTTGAGGATGTTACACATTTTACTTTGTGACTGTCTGATGGTTTGTGCTAGTTAAGGCAATTAAAGCCAGTGCAACAGAAGATCAATTGCTGTATCAAAGGACTCCTATTTTGTCCATGAACCACTGCTCTCTTGGGGAGCTTTGGAAATCACTCTTCAGAAGTCTAGTCTCCTAAGCTAAATGCTTCCTTAAAAAGTATTCCAGCCAGAAGCATGCGGCAAAATCTACAAAGTCAGGAGATTCTCTGAAACTTGGGATATTGTCAGGAACAATTAGCAAAATTACATTATTCCAATTTCAATACTTGTATTAATGTATTTCATCAAAGTCACAGAGCACTCCCTCTTGCCCTCCCCCTGATCCTGTAAGTCAGCAGCAATTTTCACATTAATACAAAACATCGATGTGTGCGTGCGCGCGTGTGTGTGTATATACATAAATATATATAAAAATTAGGCCTCACCTCAGGTATCCCTGAGCCACAGGCATAGGGAGCAAATACCTTCACCAGAGAAACTGCTAAGAAGGCAAAGCTCAAAGCCCAGAAAATGTACATTATGTAGTTCATTATGTACGAACCTGGACCCTAAAAGCAAAACCAAAAACAAGTCAGAATATAAATTTGATGTAGGAGCAAAATCACTACTTCAAATAACCCAAAAGTGCTCTTACTACAAGTACACTTATGCACATATTTTGAGGGACAGTAATTATTACCAAGGCAAAAAAGAGAGAGCTTTGTTTGAAAAGCATAAAGTCATGACACCTGGACATCAGCAAAGACTGGATTATACAAGGTAGAAAGTGTTCTAACACTTCATCTTAAAAATAAAAAATAAATATAGGACAGTTGTTTTTTTGTTTTGTTTTGTTTTTAATAGCTATTAGCTGCTAAAATCTAGTGAATACTGAGTAAATAATCTTTATTTTTAAAATGTTGTGGTAGAAAAAAAACAACTCAATATATTCTTAGTTATTGGAGATCACCACATTTTATTTTTTTTTTATGTATAGCCATGATCAAGAACAGAAACTCTCATGTTATTAACAGTTCTATACTCTCATAACTTCCTTACACATTCCAAGCCCCCTTGCAGTGCATGAAATGCACATTTATTACACTATAATCTAATAATCAATTCCAATGCTGAAAAATGGAGCAGACAGTACAAGCCAAATCTGTGTCTAGTACCCTAACCTTAAGACTGTTATTTTCTTTCTGTGTTCAGTCAAGTTGTTGAGCAAGACCATCAAAGAACGGGTATATACTTACTTCTGCTTGCCCAATTATTAGTTCTGCCCAGGTTTTCCACTGTGGACATTTATCCCTCTCTTCAAACGTGGTCTCATTTGAACCCCAACAACACTGTTCATGGTTAAACCACAAAGCACTAAGGCAAATGCCTTCCTTTAAGTCAGTCATCCAGTCAGCAGCAATGTCAATTAATCCTGCCAATGCCCCTGTTGTAGAAACAGTTTTCTATTAATATTCTGGTAAATAGGAATAACACATAAAGTTAAAATTAAGAAATCTACTGGTATTAATTGATGTAAATTGAAATTACAGAAAACCTAATTTAAAATATTACTGATTTCCAGGAATAAAGCCTATCTGCAATATCGTAAGATTAGTATTTGTTGAAGAATCCAGTACCCTGTATATTTCCTGAAGTTAAAGGCATCTTTTTTATTCCTTTTTTTCCCCTATGCCACAGTTCAACAGTCCACTGAAACTAAGGAGTTAAGGATCAAAAGAGGACCGATACATTTTTGTGATGAAAAAGACAACAGACCTTCTGAAAAAACTACCTTGCCATGCCTCAGAGAACTCACGAACTATTCTACTATGTTTTGTACAGAACAGCATATTTCAAGAAAATTATTCTCACCATGCCAACAACAGTTTGAGAACAATAAAAATAAAACACCAAATAAACCCGGATGGCATTCACATGATCCATATAAAAAATGACTTCATTCTGTAACATGTAAAATTTCTACTGCAGGTAAAAACAGTATAGATACTAAGCAGTTCACAAACTCAAAGGTTAAGAGGGATTCTGTGCTGTAACTGCATGCAGAAAACTTGCTGAAGAGTCCTCAAAAACAGGGCAAATTACTTAAGAAACTGCTTCAAAGGATTAAAAAATAATTTAAAAAATCCTTTATTTTATAAAAGTAAAATAGTTTTTCATGGTAGCAGTATACTGAAAAACTACTTCTAAAGTCAATATTTTTGTGAACATGTACAACTGTTAATTACTTATAATTTGCTATTTTTAAGGTATTAATCACTACTAGAAATAGCTATCTAGAGACAGCCACAATTTACTTGTGTAAACTGGCAGCAGAGAATTACCTCCGATTTACTAATTTATATTTACTAATCTTGACAGATCCTCAGTTTGAGATCCTGGGCCAACAAAAGCCAAAGACAAAGGCAGTATTTCAGTAGAACAAAATTTTAACCAAATTAACTGAAATACATACATCTCCCCATGACTGAAATCAAGGTTGTACCATTTAAGGTTCACTACACACATACAACAGAAAGCAATTGAAACTGAAAAGCCTAGGAACGTTCACAGCCAGAATTTGCTTGCTTTGTTGCTCAGAAACATAGCAAAGCAATTTTAACACACATAGCAGCTTGGGAGGTGGAAACACAACACTGCATGTTCCCAGCCCAAACTATCACAAGCAATTTCCAGTAATTATACACTCTTAGTTTGTACATTCAGAGGTATATAAACATGCTACAAACTTTGCATATATATTAATTTATATGTGATTTCTGAAAGTGATTATGTATATATCTCAGCAGTAATTATACAGTTACCATGCCTTTTTAACAGGCATAGCCATACTCTGCAACTAATCCAATTTTCCTAGCATTTAATCTAAGATCTCCATTTAATATACTTTTTTGGAAAAACTGGGCACATAGTTTGTGACTTCTAACTCCTCCACATTTTGGTCACTCCAAACTATGCTGCTAGAAAGCAGCACTGCATAACAGTGGGGCCACAAACAATCAGATTATCTTAGCTGTAAAACTCACCTTAAAACACATTAAAAAGAAAAGAGCTGAAGTAGAGGCCAACAAACTCTACCGGTTAAAGCTAATATTTCCTGTGTAACAACCTCTAGAAAGGTATGATATAAACATATACCTAGAATTTGCTCATGTATAAACACATGCTTTAAAAGGAAGTGTTTTTACCAAAACTACACATATACCAGAGTTACTTTTTGGATCATAAGGAATAAGCTAGTTCCTAGCAAAAAAACCCCAAACAACCAAACAAAAAACCAAACAAAAAACCAAACAAAAAACCAAACAAAAAACCAACAAACCAAAACAAATTAATAGCAGAAAAACCATCTAGCACCATCAATTAATACACTTTCACAAGAAATCCTACAGGAAAAGAGCAAAATTTAACGATCTCAATCACAGCAATCACAGGATTAAAGAACATTGATAGCTTAGTAGATGGAAGTTCAATAACTCTGAAAAACTCTCATTAAATTCAGTGAGGATTTTCTTTTCCATTTGATTAGCAATCCCACCCCCACC